>NW_027598981.1:0-33546 GCF_964194155.1 Cetorhinus maximus
GAGAGGAAAGAGAGAGAGAGAGAGAAAGAGGAGAAAAAGAGAGAGCGAGAGAGAAAGAGAGAGAGAGAGAAAGAGAGAGAGCGAGAGAGAGAAAAAAGAGAGCGAGCAAAGAGAGAGAGAAAGAGAGAAAGAAAGAAAGAGAGAGAGAGAGAAAGAGAGAGAAAGAAAGAGAGAGAGAAAGAGACCGGGGGAGGGGGGCGAGAGAAAGACACACGGGGGGGAGGGGGGAGCGAGAGAGAGAGGGACTCACGGGGGGGAGGGGAGGGGGAGGGGGAGCAAGAGAGAGGGACACACGGGGGGGAGGGGGAGGGGGAGCGAGAGAGGGACACACGGGGGGGAGGGGGAGGGGGAGGGGGAGCGAGAGAGAGAGGGACACACGGGGGGGAGGGGGAGGGGGAGCGAGAGAGAGAGAGGGACACACGGGGGGGAGGGGGAGGGGAAGCGAGAGAGAGAGGGACACACGGGGGGGGAGGGGGAGAGAGAGGGACACACGGGGGGAGGGGGAGGGGAAGCGAGAGAGAGAGGGACACACGGGGGGGGGAGGGGGCGAGAGAAAGACACACGGGGGGGAGGGGGAGGGGGAGCGAGAGAGAGAGGGACTCACGGGGGGGAGGGGGAGGGGGAGGGGGGAGCGAGAGAGAGGGACACACGGGGGGGAGGGGGAGGGGGAGCGAGAGAGAGAGGGACACACGGGGGGGAGGGGGAGGGGGAGCGAGAGAGAGAGGGACACACGGGGGGGGAGGGGGAGAGAGAGGGACACACGGGGGGAGGGGGAGAGAGAGGGACACACGGGGGGAGGGGGAGAGAGAGGGACACACGGGGGGAGGGGGAGAGAGAGGGACACACGGGGGAGGGGGAGAGAGAGGGACACACGGGGGGAGGGGAGAGAGAGAGGGACACACGGGGGGAGGGGGAGAGAGAGGGACACACGGGGGGAGGGGGAGAGAGAGGGACACACGGGGGGAGGGGGAGAGAGAGGGACACACGGGGGGAGGGGGAAAGAGAGGGACACACGGGGGGAGGGGGAGAGAGAGGGACACACGGGGGGAGGGGGAGAGAGAGGGACACACGGGGGGAGGGGGAGAGAGAGAGACACACGGGGGGAGGGGGAGAGAGAGGGACACACGGGGGGAGGGGGAGAGAGAGGGACACACGGACACACGGGGGGAGGGGGAGCGAGAGAGGGACACACGGACACATGGGGGGCGGGGGAGAGAGAGAGGGACACACGGGGGGCGGGGGAGAGAGAGAGGGACACACGGGGGGCGGGGGAGAGAGAGAGGGACACACGGGGGGCGGGGGAGAGAGAGAGACACACGGGGGGAGGGGGAGAGAGAGGGACACACGGGGGGAGGGGGAAAGAGAGGGACACACGGGGGGAGGGGGAAAGAGAGGGACACACGGGGGGAGGGGGAGAGAGAGGGACACACGGACACACGGGGGGAGGGGGAGAGAGTGGGACACACGGACACACGGGGGGAGGGGGAGCGAGAGAGGGACACACGGACACATGGGGGGCGGGGGAGAGAGAGAGGGACACACGGGGGGCGGGGGAGAGAGAGAGGGACACACGGGGGGCGGGGGAGAGAGAGAGACACACGGGGGGAGGGGGAGAGAGAGAGACACACGGGGGGAGGGGGAGAGAGAGAGAGAGAGAGGGACACATTTGGAGAGAGGGACGGACACAGACAAAGAGAGGGAATCACCCAAGTGCAACAGTAAGAGAATGGAAGAGAAATACATTCACAGATCAGAAAGATACCGAGGAGACAAAAAGTAATTCAGAAATAAATGAGATTAGTGTCTTCATCAGGGGCCTTCGAATGGAAGGAAAGTATGAAATGGAACATTTACCTGCAAATCCCTGAATAGCTTCTATCAGACAGAACTGCGCAACACCAAATCCTCATTACAGATCCGATCCCAATACTCGCATCCTTACTTCACCTGCTAGACTGTCCCAGTTAATAAAAGGTCTCCAATCAGCCTCTCAAAGTTTAAACATTTGATCAGATTCCCAACTGGCTGGAAGAGTAGAGTGCTGGATACATTTTTTCTAAAAGAAGCTGATAAACCCGACAGCTCAGAATGAAGTTGAGAGAGCAGATCCTTCCCACACATTCGAGTAACACTGGGCTCTGAGGCATAGAAAAGAAACCTTTTCAAGATCCCTCATCCTCAAAGACTGTTTGTTCATGAACACACTCAGAACGAGGTGTGCCTTTAATTGCGGACGATCCCCAACACTTCCACCTTAAAACATGATCTTCAAAAGGGTGTTCAAAAGATGGAGAAGCTTCGTTCCAATGGGCAGAGTTTTTGTAAGAGTGGGGCCCACCTGGTTTCCCCGGGGCTAGAGTGTCTAGAACAAGGGATCATGGTCTCAGGGTAAGGGGTCAACCGTTGAGGGCGGAGAGGAGGAGATACTTCTTCACTCGGAACGTTCAGTGAATCTTTAAAACTCTCTACCCCGATGATACTCAGTCATTTAACCTACTCAAAGACGGAGATCGATGGGTTTTGTACTTACACACATGCTGTCAGCCAGGATCTAGCTCAGTAAGCAGTTGGTCATGGAGGAAATACAAAGCTTTCCCCCCACTTTAGCCTCAATTTCCTCCACCTCCTTCAGGCACCAGGCCCCAAGAGGATGTTGATGACCATGGACTTGCGTTGGATTGGTCCATGATTATACTTGGCAAAGTAATTAAGTAATTTGCCGTTGCCTTCTGCAGTATGGCCGACCAGGAAACTCTCCCACTGTTTACCAGCTGCTATCAGGCATGTTTGGAAGGATTTGCAGGCTTTTATTTGGCCACATTCTGCACACACCTTCCGTGGCCATCAAGTCCTGAAGTCGGGCTTGAACCCAGAGCTTCTGGCCCAGAGGTAGGGACCCTGCCACTGTGCCACAAGACCTCCCAGCCTTCAACTTAATCCCAGGTAAAACCGGAGCAGCGAGAAGCGGAATGCTCCAGGGGCTGGGTTCTAGTAAAGCATCCAGCGCTCAGTTTCCAGGGCTGTGCGCACAGCTCAGTGCAGAGTTATGAGGGGGTGCCATGCTCTACCAGGGTTAGCGATTAAGCCATGTCAAATTTTGAGAACAGAATGAATATCGATTAAAGTGAAACAGGAATAGGGTGGGCACAAGGGATTAGGACACGGTCATTTGAAGAGTAAACATTACTACGTCTGATTAGGCCAAGCAGCATATTTCAATGTAATTCTTTGTAACACCTATGTAGAAGCACAAGTGTATAAACTTTTTTTCTTTATTCATTGATGGGTTGTGGACATCACTGGCAAGGCCAGCATTTGTTGCCCATCCCCAATTGCCCATGAACTGAGCGGTTTGCTAGGTTTCAGAGGGCAGTTAAAAGTCAACCACATGGCTGTGGGTCTGGAGTCACGTGTAGACCAGACCAGGTAAGGATGGCAGATTTCCTTCCCTAAAAAAGGACATTAGTGAACCAGATAGGTTTTAACAACAAATGACAATACTTGGCATGGGGCCAGCTTTATATTCCAGACTTGTTAATTGAATTTAATTTCCACCAGCTACCGTGATGGGGTCTGAACCCACGTCCCCAAAACATTAGGCCTGGGTCTTGGGATTACAAGTCCAGTGACATTACCACCACCACCACCCCCATCGTCTCCCCCAAAGCTACTCAAGAAGGAAACTCACAACCACCTTTGCAGGGTGACAACGCATGGGCAATAAATGCCAGCCTCGCTTGTGTCACCCATAACCCAAGAAAAGATTTACACAAATATTCCTGTCTGCTGTTGGGTATTCAGATCTCATCCTTTCAAGTATAGGATCGATACTGGCGTAAAAGAATAGTTACAATAAAAGTGTAAAGAGAGGGGAATTCTTTAAACGTAAAGAGCAGGGAGACTAGGGTAATTAATTAATAAATTAAATAAAATACAATATTGATGGCAGGGCGGGTGATGTGTTGCTGCTGCAGCATGTGGGAGCTACTGGACACCAAGATAATCCAGAGCCAACACATCTGTACCAAGTGTTTGCAGCTTGAGGAATCAGAGTTAAGGAGCTGGAGTCCGAGCTGCAGACACTGCACATCAGGAAGGGGGAAAGTTACCTGGACACTTTGCTCCAGGCGGTGGTCACACCCCTCAGATTAGGCAACTCAAATTTGGTCTGTGGTCAGGGACAGGAGGGTGTGACTGCAAGTGAGGCAGGTGTGGGGACCCAGGGGGTAGAGTTCGAGGAGCCTCGGCCCCTGCAACTGTCCAACAGTTACGAGGTTCTTGCAAGCTGTGTGGACGAGAGTGGGGGCTGCAGGGAGGATGAGCGAACTGACCAAAGCAACGTGGGACAGGGAGCCACTCAAGTTGGGGGAGGAAACAGGAATGTAGCAGTGGGAGGGGGCAGTATAATTAGGTGGGGTAGATACTCCCTGCAGCTGTGAGCGTGAGTCCCAAAGTTGAGGACATCTCCTCAGGGTTGGAGAGGAACTCGGGAGTGGGAGGGGAAGGTTCCAGTTGTCGTCCACGTTGGTACCAACGACATTGATAGAACCAGAAAGGAGGTTCTGCTGAAAGAACTTGAACAGTTAGGAGCTAAATTAAAAGGCAGAACCTCCAAAGTAACAATCTCGGGATCACTACCTAAGCCACAGGCAAACTGGCATAGGGTAAATAAAGTCAAGGAGTTAAATGCTTGGCTCAAAGTTTGGTATGGGAGGAATGGGTTTCAGTTCATGGGGCACTGGCACCAGTACTGGAGTAGAAGGGAGCTGTTCTGGTGGGACGGGCTTCACTTGAACCATGCTGCGACCAGGGTCCTGGTGAACTGAATAACTAGGGCTGTAGAGAGGGCTTTAAACTAACTAGAGGCGCGGGGGGGGGGGGGGGTGTTCTGGAAAGGGGATACGTAGGCTTACAAAGCAAAAGGATATGGCAGGGCAGCTATATTAGGTAATGGGTATTAGGTATTAGGTAATACCCAGAGAGTGACAGGAAGGTATAGTGTGTACAAACATTAAAAAAAAACTGAAAATAGGGTCAAAAGGGGAGAAAATGGTAAAAAGGTAAAATTAATGGCCCTTTACTTAAATGCACATAGTATTCAGAACAAAATAAATGAGTTAATGGCACAAATAGAGGTTAATGGCTATGATCTTATAGCCATTACAGAGATGTGGTTACAGGGAGATCAAAGCTGGGAACTAAGTATTCAGGGGTATGTGACTTTTCAAAAGGACAGGCAGGAAGGAAAGGGTGGTGGGGTAGCTTTGTTAGTACGAGATGGAATAAGTACCATAGTAAGAAATGATCTTGAATCGGAAGATGTACAATCCATACGGATGGAGGTAAAAAATAACAAGGGAAAGAAGACACAGGTGGGAGTAGTCTAAATGCCCCCTAACAGTAGCTATACTGTAGGACAGAGAATGAATCAGAGGATAATGGGGGCATGTAAAAAAGGCAGTACATTAATCATGGGTGACTTTAATATTCATGTAGATTGGGAAAATCAAATTGGCAGAAGTAGCCACAAGCAAGAATTCATAGCGTATTCGGGACAGTTTCCTAGAACAATATGTTGTGGATCCAACCAGGGTATTTTGGATCTGGTAATGAGGCAGGTTTAATAAATGATCTCGGAGTAACAGATCCCCTAGGAAACAGTGACCATAACACGGTGGAATTTAGCCTTCAGTTTGAGAGTGAGAAACTTCAGTCAGAGTGCTAAACTTAAATAAGGGTAATTACAAAGGAATGAGAGCAAAGTTGGCTGGAATGGACTGGGAAAGGAGTTTAGCAGGAAAGACAGTTGATGAACAATGGCAGACGTTTAAGAAAATAGTTCATGACTCAAAACAAAGATGTATCCCAGTGAGGAAGAAGGATTCTAGGAAGAGATAAACCAACCATGGTGAACCAAGTTAAGGATAGTATCAAACTGAAATAAAAAACATACAATGTGGTAAAGATTAGTGGTAAGCCAGAGGACTGGGAAAGTTTTAAAAACCAACAAAAGATGACCGGGAGGAAATAAACTTTGAGGGTAAACTAGCAAGTAATACAATAACGGACAATAAGAGCTTCTTTAAATATATAAAAAGAGAGGGCCAAAGTGAACATAGGCCCCTTAGAGAATGAGGCTGGGGAAATAATAATGGGGAACCAGGAAATGGCAGGGGAGTTGAATAAATACTTTGCATCAGTCTTGATGGTAGAAGACACTAATTGCTTTCCAAAAATAAATAATCAAGGGGCAAAAGGTGGGGGGTGGGGTGAGGATATAAATACAATAACTATCACTAAAGGAAAAGTACTAGGGAAACTAATGGGGCTAAAGGCCAATAAGTCCCCTGGACCTGATGGGTTGCATCCTAGGATATTAAAGGAAGTAGCTACACAGATAGTGGATGCATTGGTAGTAATCTTCCAAGAATCCTTATATTCTGAAAAAGTCCCAGAAGATTGGAAAACTGCCAATGTAACAGCCTTATTGAAAAAGGGAGGGAGAAAAAAAACAAGTAATTATAGGCCAGTTAGCTTAACATCTGTCATTGGGAAAATGTTAGAGCTTATTATAAAGGATATAATGGCAGAGCATTTAGAAATGCAAAACATAATCAAGCAGTTAGCATGGCATCATGAAGGGGAAATCATGCCTGACAAATTTATTTGAATTCTTTGAGGAGGTTATAAGCAGGATAGATAAAGGGGAACCAGTAGATGTAATATATTTGGATTTCCAAAAGGCATTCGATAAGATACCACACATAAGGCTACTTAATAAGATAAGAGCCCATTGTGTAGGGGGTAGTATATTAGCATGGATAGAAGATTGGCTAACTAATAGAAGGCAGAGTGTTGGGATAAGGGGAGCATTTTCAGGATGGCAACCTGTAGCTAGTGGAGTCCCACAGGGATCAGTGCTGGGGCCACAATTATTTACAATATATGTTAATGACTTAGATGAGGGAAGTGAATGTACTATCGTCAAGTTTGCAGATGACACAAAAATAGGCGGGAAGACAAGTGGTGAGGATGACACAAAGAGTCTACAGAGGGACACAGACAGGTTAAGTGAGTGGGCAAAAACTTGGCAGATGGAATATAATGTGGGGAAATGTGAGGTTATGCACTTTGGCAGGAAGAATAGAGAAGCTGAATATTAAATGGAGAAAGACTGCAGAAAGCTGCGGCACAGATAGATTTGGGGATCCTCGTGCATGAATCACAAAAAGCTAGCATATAAGTTCAGCAGGTAATAGGGAAGGCAAATGGAATGTTGGCCTTTATTTCAAAGGGAATGGAGTATAAAAATAGGGAAGTCTTGCTAAATCTACACAAGGCACTAGTTAGACCACACCTAGAATACTGTGAACAGTTTTGGTCCCCTTATCTAAGGAAAAAAAACTGGCATTGGAGGCAGTCCAGAGAAGGTTCACTAGGTTGGTCCCGGGTATGGAGGGATTTTCTTATGAGGAGAGGTTGGGCCTGTACTCATTGGAGTTTAGAAGAATGAGAGGCGACCTTATTGAAACATAAAAGATTCTTAGGGGGCTTGACAGGGTAGATGCTGAAAGGTTGTTTCCCCTTGTAAAAAAGTCTAGGATCAGGGGGCATAACCTCAGAGTAAGGGGTCGCCCACTTAAGACAGCAATGAGGAAAATTTCTCGTCTCAGGGGGTAGTGAATCTGTGGAATTCTTTGCTGCAGAGGGCTGTAGAGACTGGGTTCTTAAGTATATTCAAGGCTGAGGTAGACAGATTTTTAATCAGTAAGCAAATTAAGGATTATGGGGAAAAGGCAGGAACGTAGGGTTGAGGATTATCAGATCAGCCATGATCTCATTGAATGACAGAGCAGACTCGATGGGCCGAATGGCCTATCTCTGCTCCTACGTCTTGTGGTCTTGAGATCCTAGACTTGAATTCTCAACAGCAGAGGCAACAATCTAATTCTGCATGACACCGTTCACCAGAATTTCGGGAATTTTGCCAATGGCTTGTTTTTCCATTTTGGAAAGTGTTCACTGAATTTATAAAGGACTGTGTGGTAGCAAAGAGAAAGAGAGAGCTCTCTGATTGAACTCTGGGCTTCAACAAAAACACCAACAGAAACTCACTTTGTACATCTGACAGTGAAATTCTTACATTCACCAAGGCGATGCAAGGTCACAACAGCAAGGAGTGCCAGATCCCTTGCTCCATTCTTCTGATTTCCCAAACCCTTGCAGTACTGCTAGAGGAAGCATCCAGCGGTGAGTTTGGTCCAACTAAATTTCAGAATTGTGGAGCAAGGTGGAGGAGAGGCTGGTGTCAAAGTTCCTCCCTGGCTTGTTTACTGTGAAGTCGGGGGATATGGTCCGGGAAGTTAAAATGGGGATGGGGGAGGGTTGGAGATTTCTATGGTAGGAAGAAGCAGACAGCTGAAAGTTGCCTCATCTTCAGTGGCCTTTGTGAAGCATAAGCTAAGGTTCAGTTGGTAGCATACAAACACACACATTAGGAGCAGACGTAGGCCATTTGGCCCCTCGAGCCTGCTCTGCCATTCAATAAGATCATGGCTTATCTCCTTCTCTGGACTGCCTCCAATGCCAGTATATCTTTCCTTAGATAAGGGGACCAAAACTGTTCACAGTATTCTAGGTGTGGTCTAACTAGTGCCTTGTATAGATTTAGCAAGACTTCCCTATTTTTACACTCCATTCCCTTTGAAATAAAGACCAACATTCCATTTGGTCTCAACTCCATATTCCCACCTACCCCCCATAACCTTTGCCTCCTCTGTTGGTCAAGAATCTATCTAACTCTGCCTTAAAAATATTCAAAGATCCTGCCCCCACTGCTCTTTGGGAAGAGAGTTCCAAAGGCTCAAAAACTCTCATCTCAGGCTTAAAGGGGACACCCCTTATTTTTAAACGGTGTCCCCTAGTTCTAGTCTCTTCCACAAGAGACCATCCACCCTGTCAAGCCACCTCAGCAACTTATATGTTTCAATAAGGTCACCTCTCATTCTTCTAAACGCCAACAGATGGAGGCCCAACCTGTCCAACCTTACCTCAGAAGATAACCCCACCATCACAGGTATCAGTCGAGTGAACTTTCACTGAACTGCTTCTAATATATTTATATCCTTTCTTAAATAAGGAAACCAAAACTGTACACACTATTCCAGATGAGTCTCACCAACACCCCGTACAAAACATCTTATTTTTATATCCCATTCCCCACTCATGCGTCGGAATCAGATGACGATTGGTCCAGAGACTTGAGCCCAAAATCCAGTTTGGCACTTTAGTGAGTGAGTGCTGCACTGTTGAAGGCGCTGTTTTTCCGACGAGAAGGTAAACCAATGCTCTCCTTCTCAGCCGCATACAAAAAGATCCCAGACTTTTGAAGAGGAGAAGGGGTCAATATTTATTCCTCAACAAGATGACTAAAAACAGACTATTTGGCCATTGCTGCATTGTTGTTTGTGAGACCTTGCTGCATACAAATTAACTGCTGCATTTCCCTACATTACAACAGTTACTACACTTCAAAAGCTACTTCATTCTGAAGCTCTTTTGGAACCGAGGTCAGAAGGTGCTATGTAAATGCAATTTTATTTTTTAGAAACAAGGTAAAAACTTTGAAATGAGTGGAATAGGGAAGTAAAGATGTGAAGTCAAACAGTGTTTTTATTTGCACCCTAAATACAATTGAGTTACAGACTAAGTTACAAGGGAAAATTCAGAGAAGAGTATAAATGGGATCTAGAGGCAGCCGGTAGAAGACATGATGATAACAGAGTAATCAAGTTCAGCCCTTTTCAATTCATGATCTTTTAAGCTCAGTGCCATGTTGCGGGGGTGGTGGGGATGGTGGGTGTAGATCAGCAGGTAGGGGCTCGGTGGTGTAGTGGTAATGTCATTAGAGGAGTAATCCAGAGGCCCAGACTAATGCTCTGGGGGCATCGGTTCAAATACCCCCTCCACAGCAGCTGGTGGACCTTAAAATCAATTAATAAATCTGTAGTATAAAACTAGTCTCAGTAATGGCGACCATGACAACCATCATCAATTGTTGTAAAAACCCATCTGGTTCACTCATGCCCTTTAGGGAAGGAAATCTGCCATCCTTGCCTGGTATGACCTACATGTGACCCCAGACCCACAGCAATGTGGTCAACTCTCAACTAATCTCTGAAATGGGCAGCAAGCCATTCAGTTGATGGGCAACGCCCACATCCCATGAAAGAATAAAGCATTGCTTCTCTTGAGCAGCAGCATAGTGCAAACTTGGCTGCAGGAACTGAGAGATATGCGCATCTACTGGGGTCCAGGAAAATCACCTGCTTCTCACATCCCAAGGATGAATCAAAAGCCTCAGATTTTTTTTTTTTTTGAAATAATATATGCACACAACAAATGAAAGCCATTCCAGTGGCTTATGGAGAAAAGGCATCCTTTGTTACAGCACCGAGCAAGATTCAGATTCAACCCCAAGTCTGAGCCCATTCAGCGGACCTGGGTTGCGATGTTGCTACAGGGAACGATCACCTTGCCCCTCGGTTAGGGAGGCTCCAAACTATTATTCTGCTGCTGCACCGCTGCACACTGGCTGAGGGTCAGTCTGCACTCACCCAACAACCTGCCAATACTCACGGCCTGGCTTCACAGGAGAACATATAGACGAAGAACCAGGCCAGCGGCCAGCCAACTACTTTCAAACAAACCATCCATCACATTGTCAGAGAAAAAAAAATAAACAGGAAGGTGAGGGGAAATATCTTTTTATTCAGTGATTGATATATTCAGAATCTGGACCTGCTCAATAGTAAAAACACAAGCAGCAACATACGCGATCCACCCGTACATTAAAACCAAACTGTGGAGAAATAAACTAAATGTTCCTTAATTTAATCATGCTGCAGAAATAAGGCTGCCTTCAAGGCTTCAAATGAAACATCTCCAATGTCATTATGAACGGAAACTGGGACATACCTTTCAGCCCCCTCATCCCCCTGCTAAGATTTACAGCAAAATGTCATATCCCAGATCAACAAGGTATTCCATATGCCAATCTATACCCCCTCCCTCATACCCCTCCCCACCAGGCCAGTGTTAGCACTCGCGTCCCCAAGTCAGAAGGATGTCGGTCCAAGTCTCACCCCAGAGGCTATAACCAGAAAATCTAGGCTGAGGTTTCTGGTGCAATACTGAGGTAGTGCTGCACTGTTGTAGGTGATGACTTTCAAGTGAGATGTTAAACTGAGGCCCCAACTAACCTCTCAAGTGGACACAAAAGTTCCCGCAGTACTATTTTACAGGAGAGCAGTGGGGGGTTCTCCTCAGGTGTCCCGGGTAATACTGATCCTTCTACTAACATCACTGAGAAAAAAAGAAAATCAGATAATCTGGTCATTGTTTCATTGACGTCTTTGGAAGATTGCTGCAAGCAAATTGGCTGTCCCATGTCCTAAATTATAACAGAGACTTCACTTCAGAAGTATCCATTTGTCTTTCTTGAATCCAAAACAGATGACCTCAATTTCTCCACATTTTACTGTATCTGCCACAGTTTTGCCCACTCATTTTATCTGCACGCTCACCTCACCATGTGTCTGCCCCTCAAACACGCACTCTCTCCTTGGAGAAGCAAAACAAAAACACACACTATGGATGACACGCTTTGAAAAATTCCTCTACAACCTCCAATCAAACAAGGCTCTGGGAGGCCACAAGGGCTATGGGCCGGGTGCAGGAAAGTGGGATTAGAAAGGGCACCTGGGTGTCCTCGGGCTGGCACGGACAAGATGGGCCGAATGGCCTCCTTCTGTGCTGTAACTTTTCTATGGTTCTATGACCCCATTTCTCACCCCTCCCTCCCCCTACTTATCTTCTATAACTGCCCTATTCAGTCTATGTCATGTCTGTTTTCAAGTTTGGGTGCTGATCATTCTACTACAGGTAGTACCACACCGGTAATCTCTCAATATCACATCTGGTTGGATCAGAATTCCAGGTCAACCAGACCATTTTACAGAGTCTCGGAATATTCATACAACCGGTTCAATACAGCCTGAACCAATTTGAATTCTTACTTCACCCAGTTTAATAAATATATTTCTTTAGCACTACCTCAGATTTACTCACTAACTTGGAATTAAGAGGAAAGTGGTGGCATCATGGATACAAAATTAGCTCAGTGACAGGAAGCAAATAGTAGTGGCGGACAGATATTTTTCAAACGAGGAACACAGTGCTGTTCCTCAAGGATCAGTTTGGGTCCATTACTCTTTTCAACTTGTATAAATAATGTAGACTCTGGTGTAGGGAGCACCAACATAAAATTCGCAGATGGAATTAAACTTGGCAAAGTCAAGACAATAGCTACAGGCTTCAGGCTGGTGAAATGGTCTAACTCCACTCAAAAGGAGGCTGTAGTTGCTTTTAGATGGTTTATTTAATTTGGATTTCAGGGTGCCAGTTGTGAGTTGAATGCGCTTAACAATCGAACCCCTTCTCTCCAGCCAAGCTTTGCAGTCCAGCACAGGGTGAATCTTGTTGCTGTTTCCTGTAGCTTGAGGTGAGCTACAAGTGGGAGCCATGTGCACACAGTCAGTAGGGTGCGAATTCCAACACCAAATACAACCTGGAGCTGAAGGTGGAATATGATGATCCACACAGTTGGGACCCAAGTCCTCAGCCTTCCCTTCTTCTTCTTGATGCAGGGGATGACAGTAACAAGGGCTGCGGTAGCAGTCACACAAACTGATACACCAGCGAAAGGAAAGAACATAAGGAATAGGAGTTGGAGTGGGCCATTTGGCCCTTTGAGCCCATTCCGCCATTGAACAAAGTCATGGCTGATCTTTTACCCCAAACCACCTTTCCCCACTATACCCATGTCCCTTAATTCCCTTAGCACCCAAAAATCCATGAACTTCTGATATGAATATAATCAATAGATGAGCATCTACAGCTCCCTGGGGTTCCAGAGATTTGAGTGAAGACATGTCTCATCTCATCGACCAGGTCCTAATTGGCCGAACCCCTTATTCAAAGACTGTGATCAAAGGCTGGGGTGTTGTGAAGACTGCCGGAGGAGGTCTCAAGTCGCAGCTTGCTGCTACAGAAGCTGGCAGTGGGGGCCCAGTCATCATCAGGTTGGTTTCAATGCATATAACCAATGCCCTAACAAGGCACCTCTGATTCAAAGTTAGACAAACACTTCCCAATGCATCACTCCATTTCTCCGAGTAGGGTTGTCTATTCCAACAAGTACTGGCGGCTTTGCGCAATGGTTTCAAAGCCAACTTGGATCAAGACCACCCAACCCCTCACTGGGTCAGTCTCTTACAACCCAGGTACAGTCGTCATTAGGTGTAAACATTGATTCCAGAGGTGAACAGCCAGAGTCTGGCCTGAATCTTTCCTTAGGTATAGAAATGCTGATGTCAAATTAAAGTGCATCCTTACCCATTCCAGCTGCCATTAGAACAGATCCAAGCTAAACTTTGCAGGGTTACAGGAAAAAAAGAGTAAGGGGAGTGGGAGAAAGAGGCAGAAGTGGTAGCACAGTGGTTACGTACAGAACCAATGATCTGGAGACAC
Source organism: Cetorhinus maximus (assembly GCF_964194155.1). Taxonomy (NCBI): domain Eukaryota; kingdom Metazoa; phylum Chordata; class Chondrichthyes; order Lamniformes; family Cetorhinidae; genus Cetorhinus; species Cetorhinus maximus. The sequence goes on from NW_027598981.1 coordinate 13,591, forward strand.
GAGTTCAAATCCCACCACAGCAACCAGGTAATTTAAATCCAGTTTATTAAATAAACCCAAAATTGAAAAACTAGCATCTAAAATCATGACCATGCAACTACCAGATTGTGATATATTAAAAAAATCCCTGGTTCAATGATGCCTCTTTAGGCAAGGAAGTCTGCTGTCCTTAATAAAAAGGAAAAAAAATGCTGAAAATGCTCAGCCAGGCCAGGCACCACTTCTGGAGAGAAAGAGCATTAACGTTTCAGGTCATCAGAAGTTCTGATGAAAGGTCATCGCAACCTGAAACATTATCTCTGTTTCTCTCTCCACAGACGCTGCCAGATCTGAGTATTTCCAGTGCTTTACTTCAGGTCTCCAGCACCTGCAGTATTTTGCTTTTGTATTAACCCTTGCCCCGTCTGGCCAGACCCATTGCAAGGTGGTGGGCTTACAATTGCCCTCAGCAAGCCACTTGTCTTAAAAGCAATTACGGATGAGCAATGAATACTGGCTTTGCCACATTCAGTGAATGAATTAAAAACAAAGAACTGGTACAGCCACAATGAGCTGAATGACCTCTTTTTGTACCGTATGCTTCTAACACCTCTCAGAATAGTCTGAGCTGTCCCAGGGATTCACCGTCACTGTCCACAAAACGCCACAATCCTTCAACATGAACAACCACACCGATTTCTAATCGGCATAAGCTCATGTCTGCCTGTAAGCCAAACCCAACAGCTGCAGCAACACGAAAATCAGTGCACAGCTGCAACGAAGTTCTTTGAGTCCAGCCAGCTGTGTCTCCGGGCTTTGAGGTTGGCAGATGGAACAATTGAGCTTACTGAATGCGCTCGATTACACCGCGCGTTGCTAAGGCTGGCAGTACTGTTTGACCAGTTGCTAGTGGAGGCATGCAACACCAGTGATAAGTAAGGCTCTTTTGTTCCTTTTACACTTGGTTAAAAACAATCCCCTTCCCACCCCACCACAACCACCCCGCCCAAGCTCCACTAGGCACAAGCCAATACGAAATGAAGACAGTGCCAACATGGAGTTAGGCACCTGGGTACAAGCAAAATACTGCGGATGCTGGAAATCTGAAACAAAAACAAATATTTATTTTTTAAATTTTTATATATACTTATTTTTTTTCCCCACCTGCTTCTAATTTATTTCCATTCATTGTTTTATCCCCGCCTTTTAGCCTATTTTGATCTTTTCTCCCACACTGTCCCCTCTCCCCATCCCACCCCCACTAGGGCCATCTGTCACTTGCTCATCCTGCTTTCTACTCTTAATGTCGCCATTAGCACCTCCTTTAGCCAGTATCACCACCGTCAACACCCCTTCGACCTTTTGTTTATGACATCTTTCCTTTGCCTCCACCTATCACTGGCCTTCTATCCAGCTTCACCTGTCCCACCCCCCTTAAACAGTACATATTTCACCACATTTCTACTTCTCTTTAGTTCTGAAGAGGAGTCACACGGACTCAAAACGTTAGCTCTGTCTTTCTCTCCACAGATGCTGTCAGGCCTGTTGAGTTTTTCTAGCAATTTTTGATTTTGTTTCAGATTTCCAGCATCCACAGTATTTTGCTTTTAGGCACCTGGAGAGGGCCGACAAGGAGGCGAGAGGGAGAAACTCACCTGTGATTACAGCAATTTTGTTTTGTTGTTTAACTCCTTTGCGTGTGGGTAGCACTGATGTACTGCAACTGAGTCGTGCTTAATAGGTAGCAGACAGACAGTTTGAATGGTTAAGTCATTATACTGTACAAACAAAATTTGTGTCTCCTTTGTCTGTGACATCTTTTGATTATCTGCTCCTATCACTGCTTGCTTGTCCCTACAACCACCCCACCAACTTCTCTCCCCCCAACCCCCCCCCCACCCAACCCCACTCCTCCACCTTAAACCAGCTTATATTTCACCCCTCGCCTAACTTTACTCAGTTCTGCTGAAGGGTCATGAGGACTCGAAACGTCAACTCTTTTCTTCTCCGCCGATGCTGCCAGACCTGCTGAGTTTTTCCAGGTAATTCTGTTTTTGTTTTGGATTTCCAGCATCCACAGTAGTTTTTTGTTTTTAAAATTTGTGTCTCCCCTATTATATATATATTACATTGAATCAGCCAATCAGCCAACACTTAGACTCATTCTGTGAGTGCAATAAAACCAAGTGGGAAAGCAAGTCGATAAATAAGTAACCTTGCAAAGCACGGCTGGACTGTGTCTCTGCCAACACACAGGATTGTTCCAATTCACCTTGACCTTCGTTTATACAGAGAATTCCCAGAGCAAGAGTGTGGGAACCACGCAAGATCTCTCAGCACGCTGTAGCGCTGCTGCAGACAGAGTTATCACTCCTGTTGGGCCCCAAGATTTCATGGAGGCAATAGTGGCTGTCAGAATCACTGCTGCCACTGAGCTTCCAGGATTTGGAACGTGGAACAGGTTCTCTCCGCTGAATACACATTTTCTCTTTATTAAGAGTGAGGGATTGAGACAAAGAGCTGGCACATTGGCACATACTGGACCAAATGGCCTCTCTCTAAGTTGCAAGATTCCACGCTACCTTAATGAATAGCTAAAGCCACCACACTAAAGCTAAAAGCAGCGAAGGTGATGAAGTGAAATGAATGAATAAATCAGGCTCCTAACAAAATCTACAAGATGCACAGTAGCAAGTCACCAAGTCTCCTTCAACATGACCTTCTAAACTCGCAACCTCTACCACCTGGAAGGACAAGGGCAGCAGACACATGGGAACACCACCACCTGGAAGTTCCCCTCCAAGCCACACACCATCCTGACTTGGAAGCCTATTGGCTGCTCCTTCACCGTCGCTGGGTCAAAGTCCTGGAACTCGTTCCCTAACAGCACTGTGGGTGTACGTTTACCAAATGAACTGCAGCAGTTCAAGGCAGTGATTCAGCACCACCTTCTCAAGGGCAATTAGGGAAGAGCATCAAATGCTGGCCTAGCCAACGACACCCACATCCCATGAACAAATTTTAACAAAAACTTCTCTCTCGAAGTAAATGACCTGACTCTCTTTTCACCGCTTGGCAATTTCAGGACCTGTCTCAAAATTTATTGACTCCTTTCTAGGGTACGGATCACAGTCACCCACTGATAGCTCAACCAAGTGGCTGCCCTTCCTGTGTGTCAGAGTGTGTTGGCAGACTATTCAACCAAAGCAGGCTTCACAACCCAATATGCTGCACCAAACATCCACAACTGAACGCTCACAGCTGGGTTCAGTTGATTATGATCCAGAACAAAGACCCTGGTTGAGTTTTCCCTAATCAAGAGGTACTGAGGCCAATGCAGCAATGGCTGCCCGAGACCAGCCCACAGATCAAACCTCAGGCTTTCCGATTCCATGCGACTTAAACACTGTGAAGCCCACAACCGTGTGGTGAGGATCCCCATCAAAACACCATTGCTAGGAAGCTAACACATATCACGGGACAAACGCATCCTGTTTTCCATTAGATGGGATATAGTGTGCTGTTTTTGTTTAACTCCTCTGCCCCATTTCTTTCCTGAAAGCACTTGGTCATATTCGGGGGCCAACAATTTTACGGATAACCTGTGTTCTAGCCTCCCCAACCAGGGGAAACCACCTCTTAGCACCTACCCTCTGAAGCTACCTCAAAAAAGGTGACATGTTTTAATAGGGTCACCTTTCATTCTTTCTACTCGATCACTCCTCATAGGGGAATCTCGGCATCGTACACAACCATCACTCGTAGAGGAAAACCTTTTTTTCCCCCAACAGTGAGTGGTTAGGGTCTGGAATGCACTGCCTGAGAGTGGGGGCAAATCCAACCTTGGCTTTCAAAAGGGAATTGTATAATTATCTGCAGATAAAATATTTGCAGGGCTACAGGAAAAAGGCAGGGAAGTTGAACTAGCTAAGTTTCTCAAACAGAGGGCTGGCATAAAGATGGTAGCATAATGGTATTGTCGCTGGACTAGTATTCAAGACTTAGGGTAAGACTCTGAGGAGCCAGGTTCAAATCCCACCATGTGAAAAGTGAAATTTGAATTCAATAAAAATCTGGAATTAAAAGTCTGATGATGACCACAAAACCATTGCCGATTGTCGTAAAAACCCATCTGGTCCACTGATTCCTCTAGGGAAGGAAATCTGCAGTCCTTACCTGGTCTGGCCTACATGTGACTCCAGACCCATAGCAATATGGTTGACACTTAAATGCCTTCTGAACAAAGGCAGTTAGGGATGGGCAATGAATACTAGCCTAGCCAGTGACACCCACATCCCATGAATTAAAAAAACGTGATGGGCTGAATGGCCACCTTTTCTGTGCTGAAATCATTCTATGATTCTTCTTGAACTGCTGCAGTCTGTGTGGTGAAGTTGCTCACACAATACTGTTAGGTAGGAAGTTCCAGGATTCTGACCCATCTATTACTATTGTGTGTCACTGTTTGTGCATTAACGGGTTAACAAGATCCCTCCTTCCATTGTGCTCGCCAGCAGCTAAGCACTGAAATCCAACACCATTACCAACAGGAGAGAAGGCAATTAGATCACACAGAGACACATCGCATTGTGTTCCTCCCCATACTCAACAATGAACAGCAAAATATTCAAAGCCGGTCTGTGGAACTAGAGGCATTTGCGAGACAGCAAGAGAGGCAGAGAAAGGGACAGACGGAGAGAGAGAGGGAGAGAAAGAATGAGTGTGCGTGAGACAGAGAATGCAACAAAGGAGATCAGCCTGCGCCAGTGTCAATTACAGAGTGTATCCATGTCTGATAATCATGAACCACACACTATGCAACCTAAAAAATCCCAATAAAGCGACGCATCACCACACAGTAAACAGTACCATGATTAAAGAGACCATATATATGAGTGCAGAACGCCACAATCATATTAATATCAAAATAGGCATGGATCAGCAATGAGCGTAATAGGTTTCATCCCTGGGTTTTTGTAACAGCACAGCGTCCATCACCTGTGTAATTTACACGTACCCCAGATGTTGCGGGGCAGAGGGAATGGTGTTTTTTTTTGGAAGGGGTTGTTGTGGAGGTAGGAAACTAATAAAAGAAAATGAAAACTTCATAGGAGAGAATAAGTAGCCTTGTGACAATTCACAAAGGTTTCTATCTGTCGCTTCTATCTCCATTGCTCTAAAGCGCCTGCTCTCAGTACACTTCAAGTACTGCTGCTAAATTTTTTTAAATTGGCACCAACAAGGGGGGTATCAGTTAAGATGCTCGCAGTCAAAGGTACATAGACCACTCCTTGCCAATAGCTCTGACAACTCATCAGACATAAGTCACAAACAAGGGCATTTTCACATCACATTGTGGCCTCACTGACCAAGTACCGTGCCAGGATAAAAATCCACCCACCTACATCCATCATGATTCAAAACAGCCTAAACCTAAAATAGTTGGTCACTCCTATCACTCAGACCATCTATTTCCATCTCCACACCATCGCCCAACTTCATCCCTGTCTCAGCTCAGCTGCCTTCATTACCTCTATACTCAACTATTCCAACTCTCCTGGCTGGTCTCCCATATAATCTAGCCTCTAAACGGGAGATTTTCCAAAACTCTGCTGCCCATCTCTCAAACTCACACCAAGTCCCATTTGCCTATCACCCCTGTGCTCACCGGCCTACATTAGCTCCCGGTCAAGCAACATCTTGATTTTAAAATCCTTGCTTTCAAATCTCTCTCTCCAGCCTCGCCCCTCCCTACCTCTGTAATATCCTCCTGCTCCACAACCCTCAAGATATCTGTGCCCACCTAATTCTGGACTTGAGCATTCCCCGATTTTAATCACTCCACCATTGATGGCCGTGCCTTCAGTTGCCTGGGCCCCAAGCTTTGGAATCCCCTCCATTTACCTCGCTTTCATCCTTTAAGACATTCCTTAAAACCTACCTCTTAGGTCAAGCTTTTGGTCATCTGATCTAATATCTCCTTGTGACTCAGTGTCCTACAATGCTCCTGTGAAGCACCTTGGGGCGTTATGTCAAGTTAAGGGTGTCATTTAAGTTGCGTTGTTCGGATGTCTCATTACGATATTTTAGCGAAGATGCTTTGAATGTTGAATCCAGACCATCTGATTTGAGTTTGACAGAGCTCACAGGTTGGAAACAGCAAGGCCTCAATGGGCCACTCACCCCCATCCATATCCAGTGGACAGCAGAGACAGTTTGGAAAACCCCCTTCATCTGCTAGAGCACCAACCCCATTCACACTAAATATGTTTCCCACAATGAATGCTGGGCCAGGGCTTTCACATGCCAATACCAAGATGATCACCCTCTGACCAGCAGGACGAAGTTTGCGTAAAGATGGGTTAGTTGAGAAGATTTGCATTCATATTCTAAGATCCCACTGTTCATAGGTGAGAGCTATATTTGGACAGAGTATGTTCCAGTATTGTGCAAAACACTATACAGCATTTAATTAGTACCTTTAATGTAGTAGAATACCCTAACACCCTTCACAGGAGCCTAATCAGGCAAGCTTTAACACCAAGCTAGATAAAGGAGATATTAGGACAAATGCCCAAAGATTTGGCTAAAGAGATGGGTTTTAAGGAGTGTCCTAAAGGTGAAAAGGAAGCAAGAAAGATTTAGGGAGGGAGTTACAGAACTTGGGGCCTTGCTACCGAAAATCTAAAGCTGCTGAAGAGATTGATGCTATTATCAGTTTGGATGAGGTTCAATGGGTTTAATCAGATTCAGAGCGGAGTGTCCAATGAGAGTTCCTACACTACAACAGGGAGCATACTAAAAAACTACTCTAATGGAAAACATTTAGAAATATCCTGAGGTCACGAAAGGTGCAACAGAAGTGCAATTTTTCTTTTTATCTAATGTGACAGATATCTAGTTCATGGCGCATGTTGATATTTTAGAGGCAATGTTTAGTTCTGGGAAGATTATTGCTGTGAAGGTAAGGTGACTAAAATCCTGGACTTCCAAGATTGCCAGAACACCTAACCGAAAATGGCGGTTCAGAAGATTACCCATGCTTGTTCAATAGAGTCAAAATAGAAGAGATTGAGCCACAAAATAGTAGGTGACCTTACTTAGCTGGAGACATGATGTCTACACTGCTTGCAAAGAAGTGCAGTCCAGAGAGGTGTTTTGTTTAAATTAGTTTAAAAGCAGCCAGTGAACTCTGAAAGGCTATGTCATCATGCTCTCCCAGCATGTTTTCTGGAAGAGGAGGTTGGTTGCAATTTGGACCTCTTGTGGTTGGCAGTTCACAGAGAAACCCTGGGAGCTGAGAAGGTGGAAGGAGGATACTGGTTCTGTGCCAGGCAATTAGGGCTCAGAGAAGCCATGGGAGCCATTTATAGCTCAGTGCAGTCGGGAAACTGGAACTCGGAGGCAGCCGGGGCAGTGCCAATTTAGTGTAGCTAGCAGTCTGCAAAAAGAGCTCGAAGTGTGCCAGCAATTAGAGCCTGGGGTGTAGATTTGTGAATCTCATGAAACGCAGTCTCAGGAGAAGAGATTAAACCATCTGGAGGTGAGCAGTCATTGAGGCAGTCTGAGTTGGAGTGGCTTTTGAGGGAATTCAGAGGCAAGATCTTCAGAAGTAAATAGTTGATATCCCTCATAAGGGAGACAGAGTTTTAACAACATATTGTGATTCAGCGGGGTCACTGATGTCTGGGTCGATTGCTGAGAAATCCGTGGGAACTTTCTTGGCTGCATCTGCCATTTAATGTGCAGTGTTCAACCACAGTTTGCCTGTTAATTTATATTTATCTCGTGTTAATTCTGGATGTCAGAATATAAGATAAATATTGTAGATTATTTTACTTTCCGACTTTGTATAATAAAGTTTATTTTGTTTGCTTAAAACCATGGAATCCTGTGGCTTTATTCTCCTGGTGGGTAATTGAGGTTTCAAACTTTGCCTACTTTAAATAAAAAGTTACTGGTCTCTAATCGGACCGTGAACTAATGCTCCTGCCCCAAGGCAAAATACTCATCCCCATTCACAAACCATGGCCATTATTGCAGGAGCGAAAGAATTTTTACATAGACAAAAAATGCACCAGCAGTTTGGGGGAGGTAGTGGTGGTGTAGTGGCAATGTCACTGGACTAGAAATCCAGAGGTCCAGGATAGTGTTCTGGAGACAGGTTCAAACACGGTAGCTGGTGGAATTTAAATCAAATCAACAAACCTGCAACATAAAACTAGTCTCATGACAACATAAAGCTCCTGACCATGACAACTATGATCAATTGCTGTAAAAACTGATCTGGTTCACTAAATGTCCTTTAGGGAAGGAAACCTGCCAGCCTTAGCTGGTCTGGCCAACATGTGACTCCAGACCCACAGCAATGTGGTTGACTCTTAATCGCCCTCAGAAATGGCTAAGCAAACTGCACAGTTCAAAAGCAATTAAGGAGAGGTAACAAATGCTGGCCTTGCCAGTGATGCCTTATATCGAATGAAAGAATAAAATCAGCAGAGAGTAAACACAATAAATATGTTGCCATCACCTTCCACATGAGCAAAAGTGACAGGAGACACACTCACACTCACACTCACACTCACACTCACACTCACACACTCACACACTCACACACTCACACACGGATAGTGTGGCCCACACGAGTCCAGACCCACAGCAACGTGGCTGACTCTTAATTGCCCTCTGAAATGGCTTAGCAAGCCACTCAGTTCAAAGGCAATTCGGGAGTGGGCAAAAAATGCTGGCCCTGCCATAAGTCAGAGAAGGTATTTAATTACCCTAACAGACCCTCAGCCTCCAGCTCTTTTCTACTGAGCTATGGGGCAGCAAAACGACGGTGCTCAGGGCAAGCACAGGGCTCATTATCGCATCGTACCTAGTCACTTACACTATCGGCAAGATTGAAAGGCAGGATCATGATCCAAGGGATGACTGACTGCAGTCAGTCAGTCTGCTTCAGAAATTTTTTTTACTGTAGATAACTCGCTTCCCACTTTGCACAATTGTTACCCAAGCGAAGTTGTCAGATATTAACTTAAAAGGCAAGGGATACCAGCCTAGAGATGTCAGGCATCAAGGTACAAATGCTTAATGTGTTCATCAGAAATTCCTCTCTCCGTCGTTCTGGCAGCTCTGTTAATCCACTTGAATTGAATGTCACAGCGGAATAGTACCGGAAGCAGTTCAGACAAAAGCATCGAGCTTTCCTATATTAGAATCGCAACACACATTCGGCTTGAAGAAAATTAAATACAAAGAAGAAGCTCCCGATATTTGGAGGTTCTGAAAACCTGGCTGGCAGTGAAAAGGGAGAGAATTAGGGGCAGAGAGAGCAAGGCAGAAAACAGACTGAAACATAATCTGCGAATCCAATCTGGGAACTATTCATTTTGAGATCTCCTCTCCTCATCACCAAATGCAATAGATGGTAATCGCCTCGGGACTGAACGCAATCAGCTGTCAGCACTCTCCCCTCGGCAACCAAGGCTCCAGCACCTTCCCCTCGACAGCCAAGGCTCCAGGACATTTCCACATTCCAACCTCCCCATTACCGTAGTCAATACCCTCTCAAATCTGATTAGTATTTTTCAAAGCATAATAACCAGCCTCTTCTGCTTCTTTATACCGAGAACTCAAAAAAGGGCCAATTACTAATTGGTTGCTATGGATACACGGCAGGAAACATGGCAGGAATCCATCTCACAAGATCAGGAATTGATCTCCCTGCAAGGAGGAGGAGGAAGAAATGACAAGACGTCACTATTAATTAACAGAATAGACAAAAATCTGCCCAAATAAGCAAACAAGCCCCAACAGCAAGGGGACCCTTTTTAAAATGCTTCTCCAGTGAACACCAAGACTTACCAGACACCTGCTTGTGGTTAGCTGGTTAGGTGGTGTCAGGACTGGTTTAAATCCCTGCTGCATACTTCTTCTGTTTAAGGGGGGGTGGGGGGAAGAGAGCCCACTGCACCCAGCACCCCAGCCCCCACAACGGCACAACACCGTCCCCCCACAAGCGATGTCCCGTCTCTCCCAGGTTCTCTGGGAATGCCGTTCCCACACAGCGGGGGAAAAGCTGGAAGGAGGAGGATGCTGCTGCAGAAACAGCATCGCACACAAACACTCGGAGCATGCTCCATGAGCAAGGAATCCCAGGGCACTCACATGATTTACAGCTCTCTCATAATAAACCAGGAGAGCTGCCACATGAAGCCGCAGGATCAAAACCCCTTTTCACCATCACCCTCCACATCTTCCTTTACAACGGAGGAAAAAGCGTGGTTCAGGGTGTTCAAGTGTCATTAGCACTTTATTTTGTAAAGCAATGAATGGTGCTTTTCCATTCATTCTTTAATTAATTCTGTGGCCCATTGCATCAGCAATTTGACTGACGTGTAAACAGGAGACTCTGAAGGCAGAGTTAGGTGGTGAGTATAGGATAATCACCAATAAATTCAGAAGTTCAGGGGAAACCTTTTTACCCAGCAAGCGGTTAGAACGTGGAAGTAGTTTTATTTTGCAGTAGTTTTATTTTTAGGGTGTATTTGCTGTCAACTTCCCAAAATAAAATAAAAATGCACGCAGTTTAACAGAGAGAAAAAAAACCAGAAAGTTTAAACATGAGCCACACACTATGTGAGTGTATCGCTTTCCCCCTGATCTCCAACTCAGTTCAAAGCACCAGGCTTGTCACAGCCGCTATATACACAGCCCGCATCATTCAGGGATTTTTTAAAAACTCTTTGATTATCTTATCGAGAAGGGAAAGATAAAGTTCCTCTGATTATTTTGGTATTCCCCTCCACTCTATCACAGCAGCTTTTTTTTTTATATAAAGATGGATTTTGTTGGCACTGTCTCTTCAAACAATGAAGTCATTCGTTTTCCACACACGCACGGACAAGTGCCGCACGTACAGACAGGTATCGGCTGTCATCTTGCATTGGCAGGAGACAGAGTGTCGATTTCATTTGTCCACGGGATGGCAGCATCGCTGGCTGGGCCAGCGTTTTATTGTCCATCCCTAATCGCCCTCGAGAAGGTGGTGGTGAGCCGCCTTCTTGGACCGCTGCAGTCCATGTGGTGTAGGAATTTCTTCTTAGGCAGGCCCTCAGGATCAAGGTTGACTTGCGTCCACTCCAGGTCAGTGGGTTCCAAAATGGCCGGCTTGTCCAATACATGGTCTGCAGTCTCTGCCACATGTGGGGCAGGTGGTGCTTGAAGGGTTGGGCAGGTGAGAAATTTGCAGGTTTCCATAGGTACATGCACAGTACAGTATGGAAGGGAGTTCCAGGATTTTGATTCAGCAACAGTGAAGACCGATGATGTAGTTCCAAGTCAGAATGGTGAGAGACTTGGAGGGAAACCTGATTGGCGAATAGCATAAATGCGTTTAAGGGGAAGTTAGGTTAAACCCAAATGGAAGAAAGCAATAGAAGGGGTTGGTGAGGTTAGAAGAAGAGGGATGGGAGAAGGCTCCTAGGGAGCATCAACACAGGCATGGAGCTGTTGGGCTGGAAGTGTAGCACTGAAAAGGCCATTCTTTCCTCACTCCCACAGCTCCCCCTCGACAATAAATATTTTTATACCAATTTTCTATTTCCTAGTGCTGGATACGGTACTGACTGCTCTACAGTTTCCCACCTCAAAAGCCATTCTTTGAGCCTGAACAGAATGAGCGTTGTTGCAATGTTCCACCATGGGAGGGAAGGTTAGTGCCTTGTGTCCAATCCTGACAACACCCAGTGCTCATGTGTGTACACCTTCCAGTGAAGTGGCCACATGGAGCCCTAACTGTTAAATTCCTTCTGTCGGGTCGCTTTGCTCAGTGAATATGGTTGCACGCCTAACTACTGGTGAGTGAGTTGGTAAGGAAGATACTGCAGATGCAGAGACCAATGTAAGATGAAGCACATGCTGTTTATTAACACAAGTAACAGAGCACTAACCCATGTGTGCTTCTCCAACCAGACCCTATTTTAAACTATTGATTAACAATGTAGCCCGCACTACACAGCAACTGGGTAATAAGGTCATGTGGTCAATCTGCTCACATTCTCTTAAAGGTGTATTGCACCTCAGATTACCACACAGACCTAATCTGAATCTGTGCTCTCCTGCCAAAACAAGGGTTAGTTGGCGGTAACTTCACTAAAATCAGTCCAACTAAGGCAAGAGGCAACCATTAGCATCAAACCCACTGCCAGCCCCTCAGGTGGGGGCCATTTTCTCTTTACATGCACATAGACAGTCATAGACGGACTAACAGCACAGGCAGCGGGCGGAATGCCTGGTCTGATGGTGCCATGTGCGTGCCATCAATCACCGAGCTGGTTCCTCTCTCTCCGCTCGGAGCACACGGTCTAGAGTTTCAACTCTGGGCGCAATTGGGAAATTGTGCTTGAAATTACTCTTCAAGTTTCAGCTAAGATGTACTCACACGATGACAAAAGTAAAATCTTCCATCAACCAGCGTAATCGCAATAGAACATTATCGTATCTTCTTATTTTGTCTCCGCTAAGAAGCATTAAAAAAGAAAACTGCTGACCCCTTGGAAAAGGGTTCCAAATCTTGACTGGTACCTTCCCCAGCCCCCAGCAGTCTAATCGAGAGTGGTAACTCACGCTTTTGCTTCGCTCCATCCCCGGTAACTCGAGCAGTTTGCAGGAAAGGATGATAACTCTGATTCCTAACAGAACTGTTCAAAATTATCTAGGGGTTTTGATGAGGTTAAACAAAAACGGTTGCCTTGGGTCAGTGAGTTGGAATAATTGTAAAATTACCAGCAAAAATGAGGATGGGAAAGGTTGGGGTGGGGGGGGATTTCAATGTAGGAAATTATTAAGACAGAGGGGCCATCTAGAAACTACAGCGGAAGTAGAACCCACGTTAGTTTTTAAAGCAGAAGTGGTTAAGTATTTGAAAAAGAAAAAGTGCAAAAAGAGGTGCAGGAAATGGGAATAAAGAGATTGCTGTTTCAGAGAATGGGCACAGGATCGATGGGCCAAATGGCCTCTTTGTGCAGTGTGTGACTCAAGTCTTAGATTAAATCGGGAGGGTACCTGCCTCACCGCACCTGCGCACGAACATATGAACTAGGAGCAGGAGTAGGCCATTTGGCCCCTTGAGCCTGCTCCGCCATTCAATAAGATCATGGCTAATCTGGTTGTGTCCTCAACGCCGCTATCCTGCTTACCCCCAATAACCTTGGACTCTCTTGTGAGTCAAGAATCTATTTACCTCTACCTTCAAAACATTCAATGACCCTGCCTCTACCATTCTATGGGGGAAAGAGAGGTCTACATGCTCTTAGCCCTCAGAGAAAACATTTTTCTTCATCTCCGTCTTAACTGGGAGACCCGTTATTTTTGAGCTGTATCCCCTGGTTCTAGTCTCTCCCACAAGTGGAAACATCCTCTCGGCATCCACCCTGTCAAGTCCCCTCAGGGTCTTATATGTTTCAGTAAGATCACCTCTCGTTCTTCTAAACTGCAACGGATACAGGTCCAACCTGCCCAACCTTTCCGAATATAAAACACCCACCCCTCCCAGAAATCAGTCTTTTTCTGAACCACTTCTAATGCAATTATGTTCTTTCTTAAATAAGGATACCAAAACTGTACACAGTACTCTGGGTGTGGTGGGCTAACTCTCCAAAAAAACTAAACAAGAAGTGCCACTCCTTGGTTTCTGGTTGGACATTTCACGTCCTAACAGCGGTCTGGGTTTAAAGATTATCTAACCTTTCTATTCACTCTTTCTCCATAATCTAAAGTTATGCCCTCTGACAGAGGCAAACCCTCCTTCCCTCTCCACACAGGTAGCCTGGTATTCCTGGGACAAAGCGTGGACCGCAACATATATGATGAGGCTAGTTATCGGCACCAATGGGCCCCATTACTGCTCCATTCTCACCTGGGGATCTGTCAGCTTATCGACAGAAACCCTTTCAGCATTGACTTCATCTGCACATAGCATTAATGACACAAGAGGCCTCAAGGGGATAAGACATGAGCAGCTAGACGCTTACAACCTTTCAGCATCCTGTAAACAGATTAGAGAGAAAAACTCTTCCCTTTGACCAGTTGATCAATAACCAGAGGTTGTAGATGCAAAATCATTGGCAAAAGGACCAGAGAGAAGACAATGAGAATTGTTTTGACTCAGACATGTTGGGATTTGGAACATTTGACTTGAAAAAAAGGTGGAAGTTGATTCCTAACTAATTTTAAAAGGGAGTTGGGCAGGTACTTGAAGGTGAGGATCTTACAGGGTTACGGACAAAGAGAGATGAGTGGGACTAAATGTGACTCCTCTTTTAAAAAGACCAGTACAGGCACAATTGGCCAAGTGGCCTCCTTCTGCGCTCTAAATTTCTACAGTTCTATCGGATTCAGGCAATTGGCGTCGATAACATGGAATAAACAGTTGCCTAACATGCTAAAGGAAATGGAGAATCAGTCAGTCTAGCTTCCTAAATGGTGGGTCTGGTAATGTACTTGGTTGAAGTCAACAAGGAGAATATCCATTTAACAATTAATAAAACTGTCAAATTTTGTCTGATCATGTTCCTATGAAGCATGTGTTTAACTACATTAAAAAGGCACTATATAAAAGTTACCTGGAAAAACTCAGCAGGTCTGGCAGCATCGGCGGAGAAGAAAAGAGTTGACGTTTCGAGTCCTCATGACCCTTCAGCAGAACTGAGTAAAGTTAGGAGACTCAGTTCTGCCGAAGGGTCATGAGGACTCGAAACGTAAACTCTTTTCTTCTCCGCCGATGCTGCCAGACCTGCTGAGTTTTTCCAGGTAATTCTGTTTTTGTTTTGGCTTTCCAGCATCCGCAGTAGTTTTTTGTTTTTAACTATATCAAAGTTGTTGGTGCTGCCATTATAAACTGATTGCGGGTATATTTTTGTAGTTAAAAATGTTAGCAGCCATTAACTGAATGGCAACAGACTCAAACCCAACGGTCCAGCCCAACCCAGGCCTTCTCTGTTTCTGTTTTTGTTTTGGATTTCCAGCATCCGCAGTTTTTTGTTTTTATCTCCTTTTAAACACCTGTTGGGTTCTAAAACACACCCATCAATAAATCTTTCAGACGATAATGACACCCTCACATCTGCCTTCTAAGCTGATTCGCTCAGCGCGCAGAGACTGGGTTTTAAACACAGCTCCGTTTATCATCGAGTCTTGTGTTTTGTTAAAAAAAAGTGTTTTCTCTTCATAAAACACAGCCTCATTGTCCCCGTTCATGACTTGGGTCTTGCTGTGCACTCTGGCTTTTTCAACCAGCTCCCCAGCCACATCTCAATGATAGCATTTCTTTGTGGACTCTCACGAATGAGATCACAACAAAGATTCAGTGAAAGAATATTATCGTCCTGTATGATTGAGACTTGCACTCTTCTCCTCTCCGATATGGCAGGACTCAATGGCCTGGATATTAACAGGCCAGGAGTCCGGGTTTCCCTGTATCCTGTGTTTTATTTTAACCCCTGCTCTTCCTGACCCACAAGCAGTGCTGCAAAGACGCGTACCTTGGCCCTGAAGCTGTGCTCATCCCCTTTCAGTTGCTGCATTTTTCAAGGTCTGGGAAAATCAGTTGCCGATTGCAAAAGCTGCAAAGCCCGGTTGAATGAGGGGCTGCCCACTTCATCAAAATATTTAAAATGCAAATCCACCTGCTGGGAATGGTTCACTACTCCCCACCCCCATGCTCCCCTGCCAACCCTCCCCTTGTCTGAAGTGGATGGGTTGAAGGCAGGATTCAGGTTTTTATTAAATTTTAACATTTGTCCTGACCCCAACCCACCTCCTGTTTGCCTGTTATAATTCAGCCCCACAAGTCAAATCCCAACATTCTGAGAAAGGGTTCCAGGGTTTTTAAGGAATGCTCACAATTCGCCATTAGGCCTGTAGGTTTACAGTGACTGAATAAGTTGATTTATGACAAAAAATTCCAGATCAAATTCCATCCATTTTTCCATAATAATTATAAATCAGTGCCTTGCTTATCACACCACCTCCTTCACCATATTAATTTTCAAGAATTCCTAATTTCCTTCCTTACTCTATGGTTCAGCGCTTGGCACTCTTGCCTGCAAGATTGGAATTCGATTCCCATTCCAGAGACTCGAATGCAAAAAACCTAGCCTGATGCTGCAGTACTGAGGGAATGCTGCACTATCAGAGGTGCCATCTTTCAAACGAGACATCAGACCCTGTCTGCCTTCTCAGCAGATGTAAAAGATCCCACGCACTATGAGAAGGAGGGCAAGAGAGTTCTCCACTGTTGTATATATATATATATTTTTAAAGTATTTATTCATTCACAGAATGTGGGTGTCACTAGGCCAGCGTTATTGCCCATCCCTAATTGCCCTAGAGAAGGTGATGGTGAGCCATCTTCTTGAACTGCTGCAGTCCATATGGTGTAGGTACACCCACAGGAGATGTTTTATATTTCAAATCTGTGCAGAGACGACACTAATTTCTACGTGTGTAACAGTGCTTTAAAATGCCTACTCCATGTTCCAACTCTGGCTTCCAGCTCCTTCTACAGTTTGTTTACTTTCCCTTGAGTCCACATCCAGGCATAACCAATCAAGCTTAACAAAGTTATAACAGTAAACAGACTCACATAATCAAATACAGAACAACTGAACACTACATCCACACTATCCCTAGCCAATATTTATCCCTATATAAAAAAAAAGAGATTATCTGGTCATTATCACATTGCTGTTTGTGGGAATTGCTGTGCCTAAATTGGCTGTCACGTCTCCTACATTCTGATGGCCACACTTCAAAAATACCACATTGGCCGCATATGGGACATGCTGAGGTGCAAATCTTTCTTTGTTGGAAGAGAAAAAAGAAATGCCCCCTCATCGTGCCCTACTCAACAAGCCTTTAGTTTTCTCCTACTCTTTCCAATCTCAAGGAAGTCCTTCCTTGTTACATTTGTCCCCATAGATTAAACAGACGCCACTTTAATCACAAAACCCTTCTGGGTTTGGCAACGTGCATTCCAGAGAATATATTCCGCCCTTGTTGTCTCGCACATCCTGGAAGGATTTTAAATCACTTCGGTCCGCTAATGTGTATGAATGAGCCACCAGGATAGACCTTCTTACTCATCCTTTCGCCCCACTGGGCCAATCAATCAGCTGCACGCTGGTTTTCCCTCTTATCAGAGGAGAGATCAGGAATGGATGGAGGCAAGTTGCACTGTGCTAATTATTCTTGGATGCACAGTAAAACTAGGCCCAAGGGGTGAAGGGCTGAAATTAGGCATCTGGGGTAACACCACCGGTAACAGCAGTTCTAAACCTGAGAAATTCAGAGGGTGAAGGAAAACTCTTGAGGAGAATCGACTTTACAGACAATAAATTTACGAGATACAGCACTTCCAAAGGAAAAAGCTGTGACACAGATGGGAGCAGACTCGCAATGCAACTATTATCAAATTTGAGGAAGATGATATGGGAAGTGAATCCCTAGAGTAACTGGCCAATTAATCACCACGCTGTTTATTAAAGTGACATTTCAATGTGACAATTGCTGTTGTACAGCACAAGCAACTCATTATAGCGCGAACCTCCATTGTGACAAGCATAGAAACATATGCTTGTTCAGTCAGTTATGGCATTTGCGTTTCTCTCAAAATTGACAATATTCTGCAGAAAACAGCACTCACAGTTAAAGGAGGAAGAAACACACAGAGCACGAGAGAACATAGATCACAGAGAGATATGAAAAGACAGCATGACTGAGACACACACACACACAGAAAAAGTGGGGGGGTGGGAAGAGAAGGGGGAAAAAAGAGACACACACTCACAGGCAGTACCATGTGTAATGAAATATTAACACAAACAAAAGAGCAGCACAATGCCATAATCCAAGAGCTGGAAGGAGCCAGGGGCACAGGGACATGTAATATTTCTGGTCTGCCTGGAGCTTAGTACTTGTGTAGTCCAGCTGGGTCCAGTGCTGATGGCTTAACTAAAATGTTTTTAGGTACACATTGTCTGAACTTAGATTATGTCCCCCTCTAAATTGGCACTTTTCCAATGAGATATTCAATTCTATACACCTCACAAAACGCATCGGGGGCCAAGAAAGTGGTTTGTCTGCCAGAGTCTTCACTCCCAGAACACTCCGCGCTTTATTCTGAGCCTTTCTCCAGGTGTTAATGACCTTTTGAAGATGCCTGCCCAAAATGTTGAAACGCAGCCTCATCAAGGGAAAAGTTGGGACTGGAGTCAGACACCTGTAGTCAGAAACAGCACAACAGACGAGTGGCTCAATGATAACAGGGCTGTGCTGACTGGATAAGTGTACAGAGCGCTGTTAATCAGACTTGGAACTTTCTCTTTTTTTCCATCTTTGCCAAAGGCATTCACCATTGTGTACTCAGGTTTCACGTTTCATGGATTAATTTACATTGCCATCGGTCCAAAAGCATTAAAACTCAGCAGCACCAGCCTCAGCAAAACTACTTAAATTGTCCAGGTTCTTTTGAGAGTTATTAATCACTTCTGCTGTAGGCGCTTGGCCACATCGCTGTCATATGAGGAATTATTACAGCATCGCTGGAAGTGCTCTCCTACTCATCACTGATGATGAATGTGAACGGTGATAGGATGGAGACAGACAGGGGGAATATGAAGACGCGGAACCAGTGCTGTGACAAGCGAGTCACAGAGGCACACAGTTTGCAGGATCAGAGTTAGACAGCCAGACTGTGGAACAAGAGAAATTGGGGCTCGATTTTCCTGGCCCAGGGTGGGGGAAGAGCTGCCTTGAAGTAATCCCACCACTGGGAAACGATGTGTAGTGGCTGCCCACTGAATGGAGTCGGACAGCCAATTTTAAAATATTTAAAGGTTGATCCCTCCAGCCCCTGGGGCATTATGCCAGCTGTGACCAAGCTCTCCTGCCACCTGTGGAGGGAGGCTGCCAGCCGGGTGAGGCCGGCCTCTCTATAGCCGCTTGGGCAGGCAGGGATTTGTGGGGGGTGGGAGGGGATGGCTGGGTCATTGGAGCTGGAGGAGCTCCATACCCCAAAAATTGGACTGCAGACAGGGAACGCTACCCCTCCCCCACCACTAGTCCCAAGGGTTTTTACAATGTCAGTCTTACCCCTCCATCATTTTCTCCGAGCTGCCTCCACATTGCCCAGCTCTCCTGGCGGAGCTGCTGACCCTCCGATTGTCGATCTGGACCAAGCCGCCGGCAAAGCCTGGAGGTGGCCAATCACAAAGCCGCTTCTGGGAAAATAGCCGAGTTCGGGCTCAGGACCCCCATCGCGTCCCGAAGATGGGGGGTCCCAAAGATGATGGTAAAACCCAGCCCGTGGAGGCAGATAGCACAACGACAGAGGGAGGACAGAATAATAAACAATGGAGCAAAGGGCAGAAGAGAAATTTCTAAAGGCTGAAGATGGTAAAGACACTGAAGGAAGAGAGAGAGAGAGAAGGGGGAGAGAGAGAGAGAGAGAGAGAGAGAGAGAGAGAGAGAGAGAGAGAGAGAAGGGGAGAGAGAGAGAGAGAGAGAGAAAGGGGAGAGAGAGAGAGAGAGAGAGAGAGAGAGAGAAGGGGGAGAGAGAGAGAGAGAGAGAGAGAGAGGGGGAGAGAGAGAGAGAGAGAGAGAGAGAGAGAAGGGGAGAGAGAGAGAGAGAGAGAGAGAGAGAAGGGGAGAGAGAGAGAGAGAGAGAGAAGGGGAGAGAGAGAGAGAGAGAGAAGGGGAGAGGGAGAGAGAGAGAGAGGGGGAGAGAGAGGGAGAGAGAGAGAGAGAAGGGGGGAGAGAGAGAGGAGAGAGAGAAGGGGGGAGAGAGAGAGAGAGAGAAGGGGGGAGAGAGAGAGAGAGAAGGGGGGAGAGAGAGAGAGAGAGAAGGGGGGAGGAGAGGAGAGAGAAGGGGGGGAGAGAGAGAGAGAGAGAAGGGGGGAGAGACGATGAGAGAGA
>NW_027598982.1:0-12500 GCF_964194155.1 Cetorhinus maximus
CACCTTTCTGCCCTTATTCGAAGCTGGAGGAACAAGTCACCGAGGTGGGGTAGAGGTTGAAACTGCTTTAGCCCCACGGAGCCCTGGTGAGCCCACGCCTCGGGTGACTGAGAGCAGCAATGGGCACTGCGCCAACACAGCATCGTCTCTCTCCCCCCACCAGCCCCTACCTGGGGGAGCGGGTTCCACATTCCCCCCACCCCAACTCTCTGGGGAAAGAGGTCTCTCCTGAATTCACCCCCATCCCCCTCCGTCAATTGGATTTATCGGTCACTCTCTCATATCGGTGCCCTCTCTCTCCCCCCACCGCCCCCAGTTCTGCTCTCACCCTCTGCAAGAGGGGAACATCTTCTCTATGTCGACCCAATCGAAACCCCTTTCCTCATCTTAAAGATCTCGATCGGGTCACCCTCGCGCCCCCCTCAGCCTTCTCTTTTCCAGAGAAAAGAGCCCGGCCTGTTCAGTCCATCCCGATGGTTATAACCTCTCAGTCCCGGTATTGTTCCTTGTGAATATTTATGGCACCTTCTCCAGTGTTTCCATTTCATTTTTATAATACGGAGACCGGAACTGTGCACGGTGCCCCGAGTGTGGTCTAACCGAGGGGGATACGGAGACCGGAACTGTGCACGGTGCTCCCAGTGTGGTCTAACCGAGGGGGATACGGAGACCGGAACTGTGCACGGTGCTCCCAGTGTGGTCTAACCGAGGGGGATACGGAGACCGGAACTGTGCACGGTGCCCCGAGTGTGGTCTAACCGAGGGGGATACGGAGACCGGAACTGTGCACGGTGCTCCGAGTGTGGTCTAACCGAGGGATAGGGAGACCGGAACTGTGCACGGTGCCCCGAGTGTGGTCTAACCGAGGGGGATACGGAGACCGGAACTGTGCACGGTGCTCCC
This sequence comes from Cetorhinus maximus, assembly GCF_964194155.1. Taxonomy (NCBI): domain Eukaryota; kingdom Metazoa; phylum Chordata; class Chondrichthyes; order Lamniformes; family Cetorhinidae; genus Cetorhinus; species Cetorhinus maximus. The sequence goes on from NW_027598982.1 coordinate 904, forward strand.
AGTGTGGTCTAACCGAGGGGGATACGGAGACCGGAACTGTGCACGGTGCTCCCAGTGTGGTCTAACCGAGGGGGATACGGAGACCGGAACTGTGCACGGTGCTCCCAGTGTGGTCTAACCGAGGGGGATACGGAGACCGGAACTGTGCACGGTGCTCCGAGTGTGGTCTAACCGAGGGGGATACGGAGACCGGAACTGTGCACGGTGCTCCCAGTGTGGTCTAACCGAGGGGGATACGGGGACCGGAACTGTGCACGGTGCTCCGAGTGTGGTCTAACCGAGGGGGATACGGAGACCGGAACTGTGCACGGTGCTCCGAGTGTGGTCTAACCGAGGGGGATACGGAGACCGGAGCTGCGCACGGTGCTCCGAGTGTGGTCTAACCGAGGGGGATACGGAGACCGGAACTGCGCACGGTGCTCCGAGTGTGGTCTAACCGAGGGGGATACGGAGACCGGAACTGTGCACGGTGCACTGAGTGTGGTCTAACCGAGGGGATACGGAGACTGGAACTGTGCACGGTGCTACGAGCACAAGAGGGAGGGAGAGAGAGCGCGAGGTGGGGGAGACAGAGAGAGAGGGAGAGAGAGAAAAGCAGGATTGGGAGTATGAAGTAGTGATTCCAAGCTGAGAGCCACGTTTCCCAGAATAGCTATTGCCATGGAGATATCAAACTCAGTGACACTCAGCAGATACTCTGGAACAGCCGCCAAGCTGCAAAACAGACCAGCCTGCATTCCTCTAGCGCCTGTCACTGCCTCGTCGACATCCCAAAGCGCCGCACGGCTGACGAAGGGCGTCCTCTGAATCGTGCTCCCTGGTGCGGCGCAGGAAACCGGGCAGCCGATTGACGCACAGCAAGATCCCGCAAACAGCAACGTGACGACGACCCAGAGAATCTGGTTTTTTTGTGTCTGTGTGTGAGAGTGATGTTGAAACACAGATATCAACCCCGAGACACCACGGATAACTGGCACCGCACCAGCCAGCGCCCAACAACGCTCGACTTCCAATCGCAGCCACCAGTAAGTTATCGTCCACTAGAGGCAGACAGGGCTTAGATTTAACCTCTCAACCCAATAGACAGCACCTCCGACAGTGCAGCACTCCCTCAGTACTGGCACCGGGGGGAGTGTCGGCCTGGATTATGGAGCTCAAATCCTAGAGTATATACATCTCCCTCCGACAGAGACAGAGCAGAGACTTTGGCATAGAGCCTGGTATAAAACTGATAGAGGAGCGGAGCGAGGTGAGGAGTGTGCTGGGGGGAGAGGGGGAGAAGAGAGAAAGATGAGCTGGGGGGGGGAGAGCGGGTGAAGAGAGAGGAATGAGCTGGGGGGGGAGAGCGGGGGAAGAGAGAGGAAGGAGCTGGGGGGGAGAGCGGGGGAAGAGAGAGGAATGAGCTGGGGGGGGAGAGTGGGGGAAGAGAGAGGAATGAGCTGGGGGGGGGAGAGCGGGGGAAGAGAGAGGAATGAGCTGGGGGGGGAGAGCGGGGGAAGAGAGAGGAAGGAGCTGGGGGGGGAGAGCGGGGGAAGAGAGAGGAAGGAGCTGGGGGGGGAGAGCGGGGAAGAGAGACGAATGAGCTGGAGGGGGGAGAGTGGGGGAAGAGGGAGGAATGAGCTGGGGGAGAGAGTGGGGGGAGAGGAATGAGCTGGGGGGCTGGAATAGCAGGAAGAGAGAGAGGAATGAGCTGGTGGGGAAAGCGGGGAAGAGAGAGGAATGAGAAGTGGGGGGATAGCGGGGGAAGAGAGAGGACTGAGCTGGTGGGAGAGAGTGGGGGATGAGAGAGGATTAAGCTGGGGGGGGAGAGCGGGGGAAGAGAGAGGAATGAGATGGTGGGGAGAGCGGGGGAAGAGAGAGGAATGAGCTGGTGGGGGGAGAGTGGGGGAAGAGAAGAAATGAGCTGGTTGGGGGAGAGCGGGGGAAGAGAGAGGAAGGTGCTGGGGGGGTGAGTGGGGGAAGAGAGAGGAATGAGCTGGTGGGGGGAGAGCGGGGGGAGAGGATTGAGCTGGGGGGGGAGAGCGGGGGAAGAGAGAGGATGAGCTGGGTGTGGGGAGAGCGGGGGAAGAGAGAGGAATAAGCTGGGGGGGGAGAGCGGGGGAAGAGAGAGGAAGAGCTGGTGGGGAGAGCGGGGAAGAGAGAGGAATGATCTGGGGTGGGGAGAGCGGGGGAAGAGAGACGAATGAGCTGGGGGGGGAGGGCGGGGGAAGAGAGAGGATTGATCTGGGGGGGGAGAGCGGGGGAAGAGAGAGGAATGATCTGGGGGGTGGGGAGAGCGGGGGAAGAGAGAGGAATGAGCTGGTGGTGGAGAGCGGGGAAGAGAGAGGAATGAGCTGGGGGGGGAGAGCGGGGGAAGAGAGAGGAATGAGATGGTGGGGAGAGCGGGGGAAGAGAGAGGAATGAGCTGCTGGGGGAGAGCGGGAGAAGAGAGAGGAATGAGCTGGGGGGGGAAGAGCGGGCGAAGAGAGAGGAATGAACTGGGGGAAAGAGAGAGGAATGAGCTGGGGGGGGAGATCGGGGGAAGAGAGAGGAATGAGCTGGAATGGGGGGGGGAGAGCAGGGGAAGAGAGAGGAATGAGCGGGGGCGAAGGAGAGGAATGAGCTGGTGGGGAGAGTGGGGAGAGAGAGGAATGAGCTGGGGGGGTGGAATAGCAGGAAGAGAGAGAGGAATGAGCAGGGGGGGGAGAGCGGGGGAAGAGGAAGGAGCTGGGGGGAAGAGAGCGGGGGAAGAGAGAGGAATGAGCTGGTGGGGAAAGCGGGGGAAGAGAGAGGAATGAGCTGGGGGTAGAGTGGGGGAAGAGAGAGGAATGAGCTGGTGGTGGAGAGTGGGGGAAGAGAGAGGAATGAGCTGGGGGGGGGAGAGCGGGGGAGGAGAGAGGAATGAGCTGGTGGGGGGAGAGTGGGGAAGAGAGAGGAATGAGCTGGTGGGGGGAGAGTGGGGGAAGAGAAGAAATGAGCTGGTTGGGGGAGAGCGGGGAGAGAGGAATGAGCTGGTGGGGGGAGATTGGGGGAAGAGAGAGGAATGAGCTGGGGTGGGGAGAGCGGGGGAAGAGAGAGGATTGAGCTGGGGCGGGGTGGGGGGAGAGAGGAATGAGCGGGGGGTGGGGGGAGAGATAGGATTGAGCTGGGAGGGGGAGGGAGAGCGGGGGAAGAGAGAGGAATGAGCTGGGGGGGAGAGCGGGGGAAGAGAGAGGAATGAGCTGGGGAGGGAGAGCGGGGGAAGAGAGAGGAATGAGCTGGGGGGGGAGAGCGGGGGAACAGAGAGGAATGAGCTGGGGGGGGAGAGCGGGGGAACAGAGAGGAATGAGCTGGGGGGGGAGGGCGGGGGAGGAGAGAGAAAGAGCTGGTGGGGAGAGCGGGGGAACAGAGTGGAATGAGCTGGGGGGGGGGGAGTGTGGGAAGAGCGTGGAATGAGCTGGGAGGGGAGAGCAGGGGAAGAGCGAGGAATGAGATGGGGGGGAGAGCGGGGGAAGAGAGAGGAATGAGTTGGCGGGGGGAGAGCGGGGGATGAGTTGGGGGGGAAGAGAGAGGAATGAGCTGGGGGGGGGAGAGCGGGGAAGAGAGGGGTATGAGCTGGGGGGGGATAGCGGGGAATGAGCTGGGGGGGGAGAGCGGGGAATGAGCTGGGGGGGAGAGCGGGTGAAGAGAGAGGAAGGAGCTGGCGGGGGGGGAGTGTGGGAAGAGCGTGGAATGAGCTGGAGGGGAGAGCAGGGAAGAGCGAGGAATGAGATGGGGGGGAGAGCGGGGAAGAGAGAGGAATGAGCTGGGGGGGGAGAGAGAGGAATGAGCTGGGGGGGGAGAGTGGGGGAAGAGAGAGGAATGAGCTGGGGGGAGAGAGAGGAATGAGCTGGGGGGGAGAGCGGGGGAACAGAGAGGATTGAGCTGGGGGGGGGTGGGGAAGAGAGAGGAATGAGGTGGTGGGGGGGGGGGATAGCAGGGGGAGAGGAATGAGCTGGTGTGGGAGGAGAGAGGAATGAGCTGGGGGGGGAGAGCGGGGAAGAGAGAGGAATGAGCTGGTGGGGGAGAGCGGGGGAAGAGAGAGGTATGAGCTGGGGGGGATAGCGGGGAATGAGCTGGGGGGGGAGAGCGGGGGATGAGCTGGGGGGGGAGAGCGGGGGGATGAGTTGGGGGGGGAGAGGAATGAGCTGGGGGGGAGAGCGGGTGAAGAGAGAGGAATGAGCTGGGGGTGGGGAGAGCGGGGGAAGAGAGAGGAATGAGCTGGGGAGGGGAGAGTGGGGAACAGAGAGGAATGAGCTGGGGGGGTGGGAAGAGTGAGGAATGAGCTGGGGAGGGGAGAGCGGGGGAACAGAGTGGAATGAGCTGGGGGTGGGGGAGAGCGGGGGAAGAGAGAGGAATGAGCTGGGTGGGGAGAGCGGGGGATGAGCTGGGGCGGGGGGGGGGAGGGGGGAGAGAGAATGAGCGCGGGAAGAGAGAGGAATGAGCTGGGGCGGGGTGGGGGGAGAGAGGAATGAGCGGGGTGGGGGGGGGGGAAGAGGGAATGAGCGGGGTGGGGAAGAGAGGGAAATGAGCTGGGGGTGGGGGGAGAGATAGGATTGAGCTGGGAGGGGGAGGGAGAGCGGGGGAAGAGAGAGGAATGAGCGGGTGGGGGAGAGCGGGGGAACAGAGAGGATTGAGCTGGGGGGGGGTGGGGAAGAGAGAGGAATGAGGTGGGGGGAGAAGAGAGAGGAATGAGCTGGTGTGGGAGGAGAGAGGAATGAGCTGGGGGGGGGGAGAGTGGGGGAACAGAGAGGATTGAGCTGGGGGGGGGGGGAGAGTGGGGGAAGAGAGAGGAATGAGCTGGTGGGCAGAGAGAGGAATGAGCTGGGGGGGAGAGGAATGAGCTGGAGGGGGAGAGCGGGGGAAGAGGGGAATGAGCTGGGGTGGGGAGAGCGGGGGAAGAGAGAGGAATGAGCTGGGGGGAGAGAGCGGGGGAAGAGAGAGGAATGAGCTGGGGGGAGAGAGCGGGGGAAGAGGGGAATGAGCTGGGGTGGGGAGAGAGCGGGGGAAGAGGGGAATGAGCTGGGGTGCGGAGAGTGGGGGAAGAGGGGAATGAGCTGGGGGGAGAGAGCGGGGGAAGTGAGAGGAATGAGCTGGGGGGAGAGAGCGGGGGAATAGAGAGGAATGAGCTGGGGGGGGAGAGCGGGGGAATAGAGAGGAATGAGCTGGGGGGAGAGAGCGGGGGAAGAGAGAGGAATGAGCTGGGGGGAGAGAGCGGGGGAAGAGGGGAATGAGCTGGGGTGGGGAGAGTGGGGGAAGAGGGGAATGAGCTGGGGGGAGAGAGCGGGGGAAGTGAGAGGAATGAGCTGGGGGGAGAGAGCGGGGGAATAGAGAGGAATGAGCTGGGGGGGGAGAGCGGGGGAAGAGAGAGGAATGAGCTGGGGGGAGAGAGCGGGGGAAGAGGGGAATGAGCTGGGGTGGGGAGAGAGCGGGGGAAGAGGGGAATGAGCTGGGGTGGGGAGAGCGGGGGAAGAGGGGAATGAGCTGGGGTGGGGAGAGAGCGGGGGAAGAGGGGAATGAGCTGGGGTGCGGAGAGTGGGGGAAGAGGGGAATGAGCTGGGGGGAGAGAGCGGGGGAAGTGAGAGGAATGAGCTGGGGGGAGAGAGCGGGGGAATAGAGAGGAATGAGCTGGGGGGAGAGAGCGGGGGAAGAGGGGAATGAGCTGGGGTGGGGAGAGAGCGGGGGAAGAGGGGAATGAGCTGGGGTGGGGAGAGTGGGGGAAGAGAGAGGAATGAGCTGGTGGGCAGAGAGAGAAATGAGCTGGGGGGGAGAGGAATGAGCTGGGGGGGGAGAGCGGGGGAAGAGAGAGGAATGAGCTGGGGGGGAGAGGAATGAGCTGGGGGGGGAGAGCGGGGGAAGAGAGAGGAATGAGCTGGGGTGGGGAGAGCGGGGGAAGAGAGAGGAATGAGCTGGGGGGAGAGAGCGGGGGAAGAGGGGAATGAGCTGGGGTGGGGAGAGAGCGGGGGAAGAGGGGAATGAGCTGGGGTGGGGAGAGAGCGGGGGAAGAGGGGAATGAGCTGGGGTGGGGAGAGTGGGGGAAGAGGGGAATGAGCTGGGGTGGGGAGAGTGGGGGAAGTGAGAGGAATGAGCTGGGGGTGGGGAGAGCGGGGGAAGTGAGAGGAATGAGCTGGGGTGGGGAGAGAGCGGGGGAAGAGGGGAATGAGCTGGGGTGGGGAGAGTGGGGGAAGAGGGGAATGAACTGGGGTGGGGAGAGTGGGGGAAGAGAGAGGAATGAGCTGGGGGGGGAGAGCGGGGGAAGAGAGAGGAATGAGCTGGGGGGAGAGAGCGGGGGAAGAGGGGAATGAGCTGGGGTGGGGAGAGTGGGGGAAGAGGGGAATGAGCTGGGGTGGGGAGAGTGGGGGAAGAGAGAGGAATGAGCTGGGGGTGGGGAGAGCGGGGGCGAGAGAGCAGTGGGTGGGGAGAAGGAGAGACGGAGTGGTCCACACCGCACAGGACAGAGGGAGTTGAACAAATCGGGAGGTTATCTCCAAGCGACGCTGTTGAACTGCTTTAGAAACTAAACGGCTCCGTCCAACTCTCTCCGACAGCAGCGAATCTGTTCAGCTCCACACCCACTGGGGGAGGCAGCAATCGAGGCCACGGCCTTTTAATGGTCCCATCTGTCTCCGACTGTCCCCTCGAGGGTTCCTCCACAGCGACAGCTGGGCATCAGCGGGCAGTCAATGCCAGTCCGCCTGGCACAGGGGCTGTGGAGAGTCGCGTTTAATCCCCTCTCCATAGTCACAGCGATTTAACCCAGTAAAACAACACCCCCGATAGGGCCCGGGAGCGATCATCAAACGCAGTGGGACTCCCCACCCTCCCAAGGGAGATACTGGGAACAGAGGCGGCCAAGGGCTTGATGAAAGAGGGAAGTTTCGAAGGAGAATCAGAAAGGGGTACAGAGAGGGGAGGACAGGTTTAGGGCGGGGATTCGAAAAATGAGGCTTCTCCCCTCCTCCCCCAGGCAGGTAAAGGCCCGGCCGCCAATGGCGGAGCGATGGGAATCGGGGGAGGCTGGAATCGGAGGAGCGCAGGGATCTCGGAGGGTGGTAGGAGTTTCCAGAGATAGGGAGGGAGGGGGCGAGGGAGGGATTTGAACAGGAGGATGAGAATTGTAGGGGCTGGAGGAGGTTACAGAGATAGGGAGGGAGGGGGTGAGGGAGGGATTTGAACAGGAGGATGAGAATTGTAGGGGCCGGAGGAGGTTACAGAAATAGGGAGGGAGGGGGCGAGGGAGGGGTTTGAACAGGAGGATGAGAATTGTAGGGGCTGGAGGAGGTTAGAGATAGGGAGGGAGGGATTTGAACAGGAGGGTGAGAATTGTAGGGGCTGGAGGAGGTTAGATATAGGGAGGGAGGGATTTGAACAGGAGGATGAGAATTGTAGGGGTTGGAGGAGGTTACAGAGATAGGGAGGGAGGGATTTGAACAGGAGGGTGAGAATTGTAGGGGTTGGAGGAGGTTACAGAGATAGGGAGGGAGGGATTTGAACAGGAGGGTGAGAATTGTAGGGGCTGGAGGAGGTTACAGAGATAGGGAGGGAGGGGGTGAGGGAGGGATTTGAACAGGAGGATGAGAGTTTGAAAATGGAGGCGTTGCCAGACGGGTCAGCGAGCACGGGGATGGGGTGAGTGGAGGAGGTGAAGGGGGTGAGTGGAGGAGGGGGTGAAGGGGGTGAGTGGAGGAGGGGGTGGAAAGGGAGTGAGTTAGGACATGGGGCGAGTTGAAGTTTACTGAGGGAGGGGGATAAGAGGGGAGTGTTGGAATGGTTGCATCTGGAGCTCCCCAATTTCACTCTTGCTGGCTTAAAATATTTCCACTGCGCCCTCGTCTAACACCCTAAACGTGTGGAAATGGCTCTCCCTCCACCTGAAACAGGTAGAAAGCTTTCACTGAAACACAACCAAGTAGCAGAGGGGTTACAAGCCCACTCTGAACTCTCGCAGCCTCATCCACGGCTTCATTCTCCTGCTGCTAACTTGCTCCACCCTGTGAGCGGGGAAGATAGTCAGTAAGGAACGGTGCCCAGAACTGCCAACAGGAGACACGGGCAGACAGAGGGAGGTAGACAGAGCGAGAGAGAGGGAGGCAGACAGAGCGAGAGAGAGAGAGGCAGACAGAGCGAGAGAGAGGGAGGCAGACAGAGCGAGAGAGAGGGAGGCAGACAGAGCGAGAGAGAGGGAGGCAGACAGAGCGAGAGAGAGGGAGGCAGACAGAGCGAGAGAGAGGGAGGCAGACAGAGCGAGAGAGAGGGAGGCAGACAGAGCGAGAGAGAGGGAGGCAGACAGAGCGAGAGAGAGGGAGGCAGACAGAGCGAGAGAGAGGGAGGCAGACAGAGCGAGAGAGAGGGAGGCAGACAGAGCGAGAGAGAGGGAGGCAGACAGAGCGAGAGAGAGGGAGGCAGACAGAGCGAGAGAGAGGGAGGCAGACAGAGCGAGAGAGAGGGAGGCAGACAGAGCGAGAGAGAGGGAGGCAGACAGAGCGAGAGAGAGAGGCAGACAGAGCGAGAGAGAGGGAGGCAGACAGAGCGAGAGAGAGGGAGGCAGACAGAGCGAGAGAGGGAGGCAGACAGAGCGAGAGAGAGAGGCAGACAGAGCGAGAGAGAGGGAGGCAGACAGAGCGAGAGAGAGAGGGAGGCAGACAGAGCGAGAGAGAGGGAGGCAGACAGAGCGAGAGAGAGAGAGGGAGGGAGGCGGAGAGAGAGAGAGGGAGGCAGAGAGAGGGAGAGGGAGGCAGAGAGAGAGAGAGAGAGAGGGAGGGAGGCAGAGAGAGAGAGAGAGGGACAGAGGCAGAGAGCGAGAGAGAGGGACAGAGGCAGAGAGCGAGGGACAGAGGCAGAGAGCGAGAGGGACAGAGGCAGAGAGCGAGAGGGACAGAGGCAGAGAGCGAGAGGGACAGAGGCAGAGAGCGAGAGGGACAGAGGCAGAGAGCGAGAGGGACAGAGGCAGAGAGCGAGAGGGACAGAGGCAGAGAGCGAGAGGGACAGAGGCAGAGAGTGAGAGAGAGGGACAGAGGCAGAGAGTGAGAGAGAGGGACAGAGGCAGAGAGTGAGAGAGAGGGACAGAGGCAGAGAGTGAGAGAGAGGGACAGAGGCAGAGAGTGAGAGAGAGGGACAGAGGCAGAGAGTGAGAGGGACAGAGGCAGAGAGCGAGAGGGACAGAGGCAGAGAGCGAGAGGGACAGAGGCAGAGAGCGAGAGGGACAGAGGCAGAGAGCGAGAGGGACAGAGGCAGAGAGTGAGAGAGAGTGACAGAGGCAGAGAGCGAGAGAGAGGGACAGAGGCAGAGAGTGAGAGAGAGGGACAGAGGCAGAGAGTGAGAGAGAGGGACAGAGGCAGAGAGTGAGAGAGAGGGACAGAGGCAGAGAGTGAGAGAGAGGGACAGAGGCAGAGAGTGAGAGAGAGGGACAGAGGCAGAGAGTGAGAGGGACAGAGGCAGAGAGTGAGAGAGAGGGACAGAGGCAGAGAGTGAGAGAGACAGAGGCAGAGAGTGAGAGAGACAGAGGCAGAGAGTGAGAGAGACAGAGGCAGAGAGTGAGAGGGACAGAGGCAGAGAGTGAGAGAGAGGGACAGAGGCAGAGAGTGAGAGAGAGAGGGACAGAGGCAGAGAGTGAGAGAGAGGGACAGAGGCAGAGAGTGAGAGAGAGGGACAGAGGCAGAGAGTGAGAGAGAGGGACAGAGGCAGAGAGTGAGAGGGACAGAGGCAGAGAGCGCGAGACAGAGGGACAGAGGCAGAGAGAGAGCGAGAGGGACAGAGGCAGAGAGTGAGAGAGAGGGACAGAGGCAGAGAGTGAGAGAGAGGGACAGAGGCAGAGAGTGAGAGAGAGGGACAGAGGCAGAGAGTGAGAGAGAGGGACAGAGGCAGAGAGCGAGAGAGAGAGGGACAGAGGCAGAGAGCGAGAGCGAGAGGGACAGAGGCAGAGAGCGAGAGCGAGAGGGACAGAGGCAGAGAGCGAGAGGGACAGAGGCAGAGAGCGAGAGGGACAGAGGCAGAGAGCGAGAGGGACAGAGGCAGAGAGCGAGAGAGAGAGGGACAGAGGCAGAGAGCAAGAGGGACAGAGGCAGAGAGTGAGAGAGAGGGACAGAGGCAGAGAGTGAGAGAGAGAGGGACAGAGGCAGAGAGCGAGAGAGAGAGGGACAGAGGCAGAGAGTGAGAGGGACAGAGGCAGAGAGTGAGTGGGACAGAGGCAGAGAGCGAGCGAGAGGGACAGAGGCAGAGAGTGAGAGGGACAGAGGCAGAGAGTGAGAGGGACAGAGGCAGAGAGCGAGCGAGAGGGACAGAGGCAGAGCGAGAGAGAGAGGGACAGAGGCAGAGAGTGAGTGATGCGCAGACAGAGAGACAGACAGAGAGAGACTCGCGCGCAGTGAGATAACCCATTCAGCTGAAATCAGACCAAAGCTCACCAGGCCCTGAGTGGCAGATACCGGTTTAATATAAACACTGTGCTCCCATTTTATCATTTCTTTACACAGAGAGGTGGGGGGGGGGAAGGGGGTGTGGGTAACAGGGGGGGTGGAGTGGGGTGGGGGGAGGAGGAGGGAGGTCCCTCGTCCGCTGGTGCAGGAGGTAGGATTAACGCCGTGACGGTAAGTCCGGAGTCATTGGTGGGGGGAGACCTGCTCCTCGACTACCAGCTTCGGGAAGTAGCTCCCGTGTCCCGCACACCAGCCAGCAGCCTCCAAACCTCTCCTTTCCTTCACCAGCACACTCACAACACGGGGAGCACACAGCCCGCGGGATCACACTGTGCAGCCCTACCCCCACCCCCCAACACACAATCCCCACCCACCCACCCACCCACCCCCGAACGCCAGGCCTCTCCTGCTGGATCTGGCCAGAGAGGAACTTCATCGGGAATTCTCCTTCCCCCACACACACGACCAGCATTTCCATTTTCACCACACAGTGCAACAGGAGGGGGAAACTCCCTCTACACTGTCCCCATCAAACACTCCCAGGACAGGTACAGCACGGGGTTAGATACAGAGTAAAGCTCCCTCTACACCGTCCCCATCAAACACTCCCAGGACAGGTACAGCACGGGGTTAGATACAGAGTAAAGCTCCCTCTACACCGTCCCCATCAAACACTCCCAGGACAGGTACAGCACGGGGTTAGATACAGAGTAAAGCTCCCTCTACACCGTCCCCATCAAACACTCCCAGGACAGGTACAGCACGGGGTTAGATGCAGAGTAAAGCTCCCTCTACACTGTCCCCATCAAACACTCCCAGGGCAGGTACAGCACGGGGTTAGATACAGAGTAAAGCTCCCTCTACACTGTCCCCATCAAACACTCCCAGGGCAGGTACAGCACGGGGTTAGATACAGAGTAAAGGTCCCTCTACACTGCCCCCATCAAACACTCCCAGGGCAGGTACAGCACGGGGTTAGATACAGAGTAAAGGTCCCTCTACACTGCCCCCATCAAACACTCCCAGGACAGGTACAGCACGGGGTTAGATACAGAGTAAATCTCCCTCTACACCGTCCCCATCAAACACTCCCAGGACAGGTACAGCACGGGGTTAGATACAGAGTAAAGCTCCCTCTACACTGTCCCCATCAAACACTCCCCGGGCAGATACAGCACGGGGTTA
>NW_027598982.1:15000-33538 GCF_964194155.1 Cetorhinus maximus
GGGTGGAAGATCTTGGTGATGAAATAGGCCTTGGGTGGAACAGCTGGGAAATCCTTCCCTAGCACCAGCTTCATCTTAAACAAACCCCCGGCGTAGGGTGTCCCGTCTGAGAGAGAGAGGGGGACGGAGAGAGAGAGGGGGACGGAGAGAGAGAGAGAGGGGGACGGAGAGAGAGAGAGAAAGGGAGGGGGAGAGGGAAAGGAGGCAGACAGAGAATGTCACACATCATGTATCAATCCCAAAACTAATCCCATTGCCCCGCTCTCTCCCCATAGCCCAGAATTAATCCCCAAACTAATCCCACTGTCCCGCTTTCTCCCCATAGCCCAGTATCAATCCCCAAACTAATCCCACTGCCCCGCTCTCTCCCCATAGCCCAGTATCAATCCACAAACTAATCCCACTGCCCCACCCTCTCCCCATAGCCCAGTATCATTCCCCAAACTAATCTCACTGACCCGCTCTCTCCCCATAGCCCAGTATCAATCCCCAAACTAATCCCACGGCCCCGCTCTCTCCCCATAGCCCAGTATCGATCCCCAAACTAATCCCACTGCCCCACTCTCTTCCCATAGCCCAGTATAAATCCCAAAACTAATCCCACTGTCCCGCTGTCTCCCCATAGCCCAGTATCAATCCCCAAACTAATCCCACTGCCCCGCTCTCCCCATAGCCCTGTATCAATCCCCAAACTAATCCCACTGTCCCTACTCCCTCCCCATAGCCCAGTATGAATAGCAAATTAATTCTACTGCCCCGCTCTATCTCTATAGCCCAGTATCAATTCTAAATTAATGTCACTGTCCCGGTCTCTCCGCCTAGCCCAGTATCAATCTCAAAACTAATCCCACTGCCTCGCTCTCTTCCCATAGCCCTGTATCAATCCCCAAACTAATCCCACTGCCTTGCTCTCTTCCCATAGCCCAGTATCAATCCCCAAACTAATCCCACTGCCCCGCTCTCTCCCCATAGCCCAGTATCAATCCTCAAACTAATCCCACTGTCCCGCTCTCTCCCTTTGGAGCAGCATCAATCCCCAATCTAATCCCATTCTCCCGCACTCTCCCCATAGCCCAGTATCAATCCCCAAACTAATCCCACTGCCCCGCTCTCTCCCCATAGCCCAGTATCAATCATCAAACTAATCCCACTGCCCCGCACTCTCCCTATAGACCAGTATCAATCCCCAAACTAATCCCACTGCCCACCTTTCTCCCCATAGCCCAGTATCAGTCTCCAAACTAATCCCACAGCCCCACACTCTCCATAGCCCAGCAATCACCAAACTAATCCCACTGCCCCACTTTCTCCCCATAGCCCAGTACCAGTCTCCAAACTAATCCCACTGCCCCACACTCTCCATAGCCCAGCAATCACCAAACTAATCCCACTGCCCCACTTTCTCCCCATAGCCCAGTGTCAATCCCCAAACTAATCCCACTGCCCCACACTCTCCATACCCCAGAAATCACCAAACTAATCCAACTGTCCCGCTCTTTCCCCATAGCCCAGTATCAATCCACAAACTAATCCCACTGCCCCGCTCTCTCCCTATACACCAGTATCAATCCCCAATCCAATCCCACGGCCCAGCTCTCTCCCCATAGCCCAGTACCGATCCCCAAACTAATCGCACTGCTCCACACTCCCCATAGCCCAGTATCAATCCCCAAACTAATCCCACTGCCCCGCTCTATCCCCACAGCCAAGTATCAATCCCAAAACTAATCCCACTGTCCCGCTATATCCTCATAGCCCTATATCAATCCCCAAACTAATCTCACTGCCCCGCTCTCTCCCCAGAGCCCAGTATCGATCCCCAAACTAATCGCACCGCTCCACACTCCCCATAGCCCAGTATCAATCCCCAAACTAATCCCACTGCCTCGCTCTCTCTCCATAGCCCAGTACCAATCCCGAAACGAATCCCACAGCCCCGCTCTCTCCCCATAGCCCAGTATCAATCCCAAAACTAATCCCACTGTCCCGCTCTCTCCCCATAGCCCAGTATCACACCCCAAACTAATCCCACTACCCCGCTCTCTCCCCATAGCCCAGTATCAATCCCCAAACTAATCCCACTGTCCCGCTCTCTCCCCATAGCCCAGCATCAATCCCCAATCTAATCCCACTGCCCCGCTCTCTCCCCATAGCCCAGTATGAATCCCCAAACTAATCCCACTGTCCCTGCTCCCTCCCCATAGCCCAGTATGAATCGCAAATTAATTCTACTGCCCCGTTCTATCTCTATAGCCCAGTATCAATTCGAAATTAATGTCACTGTCCCGGTCTCTCCGCATAGCCCAGTATCAATCCCCAAACTAATCCCACTGACCCGCTCTCTCCCCATAGCCCAGTATCAATGCCCAAACAAATCCCACTGCCCCACACTCCCCATAGCCCAGTATCGATCCCCAATCTAATCGCACCGCTCCACACTCCCCATAGCCCAGTATCAATCCCCAAAGTAATCCCACTGCCTCGCTGTCTCCCCATAGCCCAGTATCAATCCCCAAATTAATCCCACTGCCCCGCTCGCTCCCCAGAGCCCAGTGTCAATCCCCAAATTAATCCCACCGCCCCACTCGCTCCATAGCCCAGCAATCCCCAAACTAATCCCACTACCTCGCTCTCTCCCCATAGCCCAGTATCAATCCCCAAAGTAATCCGACTGCCCGCTCTCTCCTCATAGCCCAGTATCAATCCCCAAACGAATCCCACAGCCCCGCTCTCTCCCCATAGACCAGTATAAATCCCAAAACTAATCCCACTGCCCCGCTCTCTCCCCATAGCCCAGTATCAATCACCAAACTAATCCCAATGCCCCGCCCTCTCCCCATAGCCCATGATCAATCCCCAAACTAATCCCACTGCCCCGCTCTCTCCCCATAGCCCAGTATCAATCCCCAAACTAATCCCACTGTCCCGCTCTCTCCCAATAGCCCAATGTCAATCCCCAAACTAATCCCACCGCCCCGCTCTCCCCACATAGCCCAGTATGAATCCCCAAACTAATCCCACTGTCCCTGCTCCCTCCCCATAGCCCAGTATGAATCGCAAATTAATTCTACTGCCCCGCTCTATCTCTATAGCCCAGTATCAATTCGAAATTAATGTCACTGTCCCGGTCTCTCCATAGCCCAGTATCAATCCCCAAACTAATCCCACTGCCCCCCTTTCTCCCCATAGCCCAGTATCAGTCTCCAAACTAATCCCACTACCCCACACTCTCCATAGCCCAGCAATCACCAAACTAATCCCACTGCCCCGCTCCCTCCCCATAGCCCCGTGTCAATCCCCAAACTAATTCCAGTGCCTCGCTCACTTCCCATAGCCCAGTATCAATCCACAAATTAATCCCACTGCCCCGCTCTCCCCCCATAGCCCAGTATGAATCCCCAAACTAATCCCACTGTCCCGCTCTCCCCACATAGCCCAGTATGAATCCCCAAACTAATCCCACTGTCCCTGCTCCCTCCCCATAGCCCAGTATGAATAGCAAGTTAATTCTACTGCCCCGCTCTATCTCTATAGCCCAGTATCAATTCGAAATTAATGTCACTGTCCCGGTCTCTCCGCCTAGCCCAGTATCAATCCCCAAACTAATCCCACTGCCCCGCTCTCTCCCCATAGCCCAGTATCAATCCCCAAACTAATCCCACTGCCCCGCTCGCTCCCCAGAGCCCAGTGTCAATCCCCAAACTAATCCCACCGCCCCACTCGCTCCATAGCTCAGCAATCCCCAAACTAATCCCACTACCTCGCTATCTCCCCATAGCCCAGTATCAATCCCCAAAGTAATCCGACTGCCCGCTCTCTCCTCATAGCCCAGTATCAATCCCCAAAGTAATCCCACTGCCCCGCCCTCTCCCCATAGCCCAGTATCAATCCCCAAATTAATCCCACTGCTCCGCTCTCTCCCCATAGACCAGTGTCAATCACAGCACATTCCACCATCCCGCTCTCTCTCCATAGCACAGCATCGATTCCCAAACTAATCCCACTGCCCCGCTCTCTCCCCATAGCCCAGCATCGATCCCCAAACTAATCCCACTGTCCCGCTCTCTCCCCATAGCCCAGTATCAATCCCCAAACTAATCGCACTGCTCCACACTCCCCATAGCCCAGTATCAGTCCCCAAACTAATCCCACTGCCCCGCTCTATCCCCACAGCCCAGTATCAATCCCAAAACTAATCCCACTGTCCTGCTATATCTCCATAGCCCTATATCAATCCCCAAACTAATCCCACTGCCCCGCTCTCTCCCCATAGCCCAGTATCGATCCCAAACTAATCCCACTGTCCCGCTCTCTCCCCATAGCCCAGTATCAATCCTCAAACTAATCCCACTGCCCCGCTCTCTCCCTTTGGACCAGCATCAATCCCCAAACAAATCCCATTCTCCCGCACTCTCCCCATAGCACAGTATCAATCATCAAACTAATCCCACTGCCCCGCTCTCTCCCTATAGACCAGTATCAATCCCCAAACTAATCCCACTGCCCCGCTCTCTCCCTATAGCCCAGTATCAATCCCCAAACTAATCCCACTGCCCCGCTCTCTCCCTATAGACCAGCATCAATCCCCAAACTAATCCCACTGCCCCCCTTTCTCCCCATAGCCCAGTATCAGTCTCCAAACTAATCCCACTGCCCCACACTCTCCATAGCCCAGCAATCACCAAACTAATCCCACTGCCCCGCTCTCTCCCCATAGCCCAGTACCAGTCTCCAAACTAATCCCACTGCCCCACACTCTCCATACCCCAGAAATCACCAAACTAATCCAACTGTCCCGCTCTTTCCCCATAGCCCAGTATCAATCCACAAACTAATCACACTGCCCCGCTCTCTCCCGATAGACCAGTATCAATCCCCAAACTAATCCCACTGCCCCGCTCTATCCCCACAGCCAAGTATCAATCCCAAAACTAATCCCACTGTCCCGCTATATCCCCATAGCCCTATATCAATCCCCAAACTAATCTCACTGCCCCGCTCTCTACGCAGAGACCAGTATCGATCCCCAAACTAATCCCACTGCCTCGCTCTCTCTCCAGAGCCCAGTATCAACCCCCAAACGAATCCCACAGCCCCGCTCTCTCCCCATAGCCCAGTATCAATCCCAAAACTAATCCCACGGTCCCGCTCTCTCCCCATAGCCCAGTATCACACCCCAAACTAATCCCACTGCCCCGCTCTCTCTCCATAGCCCAGTATTAATCACCAAACTAATCCCACTGCCCCGCTCTCTCCCCATAGCCCAGTATCAATCCCCAAACTAATCCCACTGCCCCACTGTGTCCCCACAGCCCAGTATCAATCCAAAAACTAATCCCACTGTCCCGCTATATCCCCATAGCCCAGTATCAATCCCCAAACTAATCCCACTGCCCCGCTCTCTCCCCATAGCCCAGTATCAATCTCCAAACTAATCCCACTGCTCCGCTCTGCCCATAGCCCAGTGTCAATCCCAGCACATTCCACCATCCCGCTCTCTCCCCATAGCCCAGTATCAATCCCCAAATCAGTCCCACTGCCCCGCTCTCTCCCCATAGCCCAGTATCAATCCCCAAACTAATCCCACTGCCCCGCTCTCTCCCCATAGCCCAGTATCAATCCCCAAACTAATCCCACAGTCCCGCTCTCTCCCCATAGCCCAGTATGAATCCCCAAACTAATCCCACTGTACCTGCTCCCTCCCCATAGCCCAGTATGAATCGCAAATTAATTCTACTGCCCCGCTCTATCTCTATAGCCCAGTATCAATTCGAAATTAATGTCACTGTCCCGGTCTCTCCGCATAGCCCAGTATCAATCCCCAAACTAATCCCACCGCCCCGCGCTCTCTCCATAGCCCTGTATCAATGCCCAAACTAATCCCACTGCCTTGCTCTCTTCCCATAGCCCAGTATCAATCCCCAAACTAATCCCACTGCCCCGCTCTCTCCCCATAGCCAAGTATCAATCCTCAAACTAATCCCATGCCCCGCTCTCTGCCCATGGACCAGCATCGATCCCCAAACAAATCCCACTGCCCCGCTCTCTCCCCATAGCCCAGTATCAATCCCCAAACTAATCCCACTGCCCCGCTCTCTCCCTATAGACCATAATTAATCCCCAAACTAATCCCACTGCTCCGCTCTCTCCATAGCCCAGCAATCATCTCTACATAGCCAAACAAATCCCACTGCCCCGCTCTCTCCCCATAGCCCAGTATCAATCCCCAAACTAATCCCACTGCCCCGCTCTCTCCCTGTAGACCATAATTAATCCCCAAACTAATCCCACTGCTCCGCTCTCTCCCCATAGACCAGTGTCAATCACAGCACATTCCACCATCCCGCTCTCTCTCCATAGCACAGTATCAATCCCCAAACTAATCCCACTGCCCCCCTTTCTCCCCATAGCCCAGTATCAGTCTCCAAACTAATCCCACTACCCCACACTCTCCATAGCCCAGCAATCACCAAACTAATCCCACTGCCCCGCTCCCTCCCCATAGCCCAGTGTCAATCCCCAAACTAATTCCAGTGCCCCGCTCTCTCCCCATAGCCCAGTATCAATCCACAAAGTAATCCCACTGCCCCGCTGTCTCCCCATAGCCCAGTATCAATCCCCAAATTAATCCCACTGCCCCGCTCGCTCCCCAGAGCCCAGTGTCAATCCCCAAACTAATCCCACTGCCCCACTCGCTCCCCATAGCCCAGTATCAATCCCCAAATTAATCCCACTGTCCCACTCTCTCCCCATAGCCCAGTATGAATCCCCAAACTAACCCCACTACCTCGCTCTCTCCCCGAAGCCCATAATTAATCCCCAAACTAATCCCACTGCTCCGCTCTCTCCCCATAGACCAGTGTCAATCACAGCACATTCCACCATCCCGCTCTCTCTCCATAGCACAGCATCAATTCCCAAACTAATCCCACTGCCCCGCTCTCTCCCCATAGCCCAGCATCGATCCCCAAACCAATCGCACTGCTCCACACTCCCCATAGCCCAGTATCAGTCCCCAAACTAATCCCACTGCCCCGCTCTATCCCCACAGCCCAGTATCAATCCCCAAACTAATCCCACTGACCTGCTATATCTCCATAGCCCTATATCAATTCTCAAACTAATCTCACTGCCCCGCTCTCTCCCCATAGCCCAGTATTGATCCCCAAACGAATCCCACCGCCCAACACTCTCCATAGCCCAGCAATTCCCAAACTAACCCCACTGCCCCGCTCTCTCCCCAGAGCCGTGTCAATCCCCAAACTAAGCCCACTGCCCCCCTTTCTCCCCATAGCCCAGTATCAATCCCCAAACTAATCCCACATCCCGCTCTCTCCCCATAGCCCAGTATCAATCCACAAACTAATCCCACTGCCCCGCTCTCTCCCTATAGACCAGTATCAATCCCCAAACTAATCCCACATCCCGCTCTCTCCCCATAGACCAGTATCAATCCCCAAACTAATCCCACTCTCCCGCTCTCTCCACATAGCCCAGTATCAATCCCCAAACTAATCCCACTGCCCCGTTCTCTCCCCACGGCCCAGTATCAATCCCCAAACTAATCCCACTGCCCCGCTCTTTCCCCATAGCCCAGTATCAATCATCAAACTAATCCCACTGCCCCACTCTCTCCCCATAGCCCAGTGTCAATCCCAAACTAATCCCACCGCCCAACACTCTCCATAGCCCAGCAATTCCCAAACTAATCCCACTGCCCCGCGCTCTCCCCATAGCCCTGTATCAATTCCCAAACTAATCCCACTGTCCCGCTCTCTCCCCATTGCCCAGTATCAACCCCCAAACGGAACCCACTGCCTCGCTCTCTCTCTATTGCCCAGTATCAATTCGATAATAATCTCACTGCCCCGCTCTCTCCCCATAGCCCAGCATCAATCCCAAAACTAATCCCACTGACCCACTCTCTCCCCATAGCCTAGTATCAATCCCCAAACTAATCCCACTGCACCGCTCCCTCCCCATAGCCCAGTATCAATTCCCAAGCTAATCCCATTGCCCCGCTCTCTCCCCATAGCCCAGTATCAATCCCAAAACTAATCCCACTGACCCACTCTCTCCCCATAGCCTAGTATCAATCCCCAAACTAATCCCACTGCCGCGCTCTCTCCCCACAGCCCAGTATCAATCCCCAAACTAATCCCACTGCCCCGCTCTCTCCCATAGCCCAGTATCAAGCCCCAAACTAACCCCACTGCCCCGCTCACTCCCCATAACCCAGTATCCATCCCCACACTAATCCCAGCGACCCGCTCTCTCCCCATAGCCCAGTATCAATCCCAAAACTAATCCCACTGACCCACTCTCTCCCCATAGCCTAGTATCAATCCCCAAACTAATCACACTGCCGCGCTCTCTCCCCATAGCCCAGTATCAATCCCCAAACTAATCCCACTGCCCCGCTCTCTCCCCATAGCCCAGTATCAAGCCCCAAACTAACCCCACTGCCCCGCTCACTCCCCATAACCCAGTATCCATCCCCACACTAATCCCACCGACCCGCTCTCTCCCCATAGCCCAGTATCAACCCCCAAACGGAACCCACTGCCTCGCACTCTCTCTATAGCCCAGTATCAATTCAATAATAATCTCACTGCCCCGCTCTCTCCCCATAGCCCAGTACCAATCCCCAAACTAATCCCAAAGCCTCGCTCTCTCCCCATAGCCCAGTATCAATCCCAAAACTAATCCCACTGACCCACTCTCTCCCCATAGCCTAGTATAATCCCCAAACTAATCCCACTGCACCGCTCCCTCCCCATAGCCCAGTATCAATCCCCAAAATAATCCCAATGTCCCGCTCTCTCCCCATAGCCCAGTATCAATCCCCAAACTAATCCCACTGCCCCGCTCCCTCCGCATAGCCCAGTATCAATCCACAAACTAATCCCACTGCCCCTCTCTCTCCCCATAGCACAGTATCAATCGACAAACTAATCCCAGCTTCCCCCTCTTGCCACTGCATCTGTCCCCATCTCTCACCACTCAGACGTTGCCCTGGGATGTAGGGAACAGGGTGAGGTGGCGAGCAGGGGTTTGGGGATGAGGGTGCTGCTTATACCTGGGCCTTCGATTGTGGCTTGTAGGTCAGTGATGTCTTCTTCGTTGGTGTAAATCTTGATTCCCTCCGGGGGCTCCATGGTCAGTGTGGACACTTCTCTCCACACCTCTCGGATAATGTGAGGTGGGAGGTTCTCCATGTTGGAATTCTGCCAGAGAGAGAGAGAAAGGGAGAGAGTGAGTCAGAGAGCGAGAGTCGGAGAGAGAGGGAGAGCGAGAGTCGGAGAGAGGACGAGAGTCGGAGAGAGGGCGAGAGTCGGAGAGAGGGCGAGAGTCGGAGAGAGGGCGAGAGTCGGAGAGGGAGAGCGAGAGTCGGAGAGAGGACGAGAGTCGGACAGAGAGGGCGAGAGTCGGAGAGAGAGCGAGAGTCGGAGAGAGGGCGAGAGTCGGAGAGAGGGCGAGAGTCGGAGAGGGAGAGCGAGAGTCGGAGAGAGGACGAGAGTCGGACAGAGAGGGCGAGAGTCGGAGAGAGAGCGACAGATCGGGAGCCGGAGAGAGAGGGCGAGAGCCGGAGAGAGAGGGCGAGAGCCGGAGAGAGAGGGCGAGAGCCGGAGAGAGAGGGCGAGAGCCGGAGAGAGAGGGCGAGAGCCGGAGAGAGAGGGCGAGAGCCGGAGAGAGAGGGCGAGAGCCGGAGAGAGAGGGCGAGAGCCGGAGAGAGAGGGCGAGAGCCGGAGAGAGAGGGCGAGAGCCGGAGAGAGAGGGCGAGAGCCGGAGAGAGAGGGCGAGAGCCGGAGAGAGAGGGCGAGAGCCGGAGAGAGAGGGCCAGAGCCGGAGAGAGAGGGCGAGAGCCGGAGAGAGAGGGCCAGAGCCGGAGAGAGAGGGCCAGAGCCGGAGAGAGAGGGCCAGAGCCGGAGAGAGAGGGCCAGAGCCGGAGAGAGAGGGCCAGAGCCGGAGAGAGAGGGCCAGAGCCGGAGAGAGAGGGCCAGAGCCGGAGAGAGAGGGCCAGAGCCGGAGAGAGAGGGCCAGAGCCGGAGAGAGAGGGCCAGAGCCGGAGAGAGAGGGCCAGAGCCGGAGAGAGAGGGCCAGAGCCGGAGAGAGAGGGCCAGAGCCGGAGAGAGAGGGCCAGAGCCGGAGAGAGAGGGCCAGAGCCGGAGAGAGAGGGCCAGAGCCGGAGAGAGAGGGCCAGAGCCGGAGAGAGAGGGCCAGAGCCGGAGAGAGAGGGCCAGAGCCGGAGAGAGAGGGCCAGAGCCGGAGAGAGAGGGCCAGAGCCGGAGAGAGAGGGCCAGAGCCGGAGAGAGAGGGCCAGAGCCGGAGAGAGAGGGCCAGAGCCGGAGAGAGAGGGCCAGAGCCGGAGAGAGAGGGCCAGAGCCGGAGAGAGAGGGCCAGAGCCGGAGAGAGAGGGCCAGAGCCGGAGAGAGAGGGCCAGAGCCGGAGAGAGAGGGCCAGAGCCGGAGAGAGAGGGCCAGAGCCGGAGAGAGAGGGCCAGAGCCGGAGAGAGAGGGCCAGAGCCGGAGAGAGAGGGCCAGAGCCGGAGAGAGAGGGCCAGAGCCGGAGAGAGAGGGCCAGAGCCGGAGAGAGAGGGCCAGAGCCGGAGAGAGAGGGCCAGAGCCGGAGAGAGAGGGCCAGAGCCGGAGAGAGAGGGCCAGAGCCGGAGAGAGAGGGCCAGAGCCGGAGAGAGAGGGCCAGAGCCGGAGAGAGAGGGCCAGAGCCGGAGAGAGAGGGCCAGAGCCGGAGAGAGAGGGCCAGAGCCGGAGAGAGAGGGCCAGAGCCGGAGAGAGAGGGCCAGAGCCGGAGAGAGAGGGCCAGAGCCGGAGAGAGAGGGCCAGAGCCGGAGAGAGAGGGCCAGAGCCGGAGAGAGAGGGCCAGAGCCGGAGAGAGAGGGCCAGAGCCGGAGAGAGAGGGCCAGAGCCGGAGAGAGAGGGCCAGAGCCGGAGAGAGAGGGCCAGAGCCGGAGGCCGGAGAGAGAGGGCCAGAGCCGGAGAGAGAGGGCCAGAGCCGGAGAGAGAGGGCCAGAGCCGGAGAGAGAGGGCCAGAGGAGCCGGAGAGAGAGGGCCAGAGCCGGAGAGAGAGGGCCAGAGCCGGAGAGAGAGGGACCAGAGCCGGAGAGAGAGGGACAGAGCCGGAGAGAGAGGGACAGAGCCGGAGAGAGAGGGACAGAGCCGGAGAGAGAGGGACAGAGCCGAGAGAGAGGGACAGAGCCGGAGAGAGAGGACAGAGCCGGAGAGAGAGGGACAGAGCCGGAGAGAGAGGGACAGAGCCGGAGAGAGAGGGACAGAGCCGGAGAGAGAGGGACAGAGCCGGAGAGAGAGGGACAGAGCCGGAGAGAGAGGGACAGAGCCGGAGAGAGAGGGACAGAGCCGGAGAGAGAGGGACAGAGCCGGAGAGAGAGGGACAGAGCCGGAGAGAGAGGGACAGAGCCGGAGAGAGAGGGACAGAGCCGGAGAGAGAGGGACAGAGCCGGAGAGAGAGGGACAGAGCCGGAGAGAGCCAGACCGGAGGGGGCCAGAGCCGGAGAGAGAGGGCCAGAGCCGGAGAGAGAGGGCCAGAGTCGGAGAGAGAGGGCCAGAGTCGGAGAGAGAGGGCCAGAGTCGGAGAGAGAGGGCCAGAGTCGGAGAGAGAGGGCCAGAGTCGGAGAGAGAGGGCCAGAGTCGGAGAGAGAGGGCCAGAGTCGGAGAGAGAGGGCCAGAGTCGGAGAGAGAGGGCCAGAGTCGGAGAGAGAGGGCCAGAGTCGGAGAGAGAGGGCCAGAGTCGGAGAGAGAGGGCCAGAGTCGGAGAGAGAGGGCCAGAGTCGGAGAGAGAGGGCCAGAGTCGGAGAGAGAGGGCCAGAGTCGGAGAGAGAGGGCCAGAGTCGGAGAGAGAGGGCCAGAGTCGGAGAGAGAGGGCCAGAGACGGAGAGAGAGGGCCAGAGACGGAGAGAGAGGGCGAGAGACGGAGAGAGAGGGCGAGAGACGGAGAGAGAGGGCGAGAGACGGAGAGAGAGGGCGAGAGACGGAGAGAGAGGGCGAGAGACGGAGAGAGAGGGCGAGAGACGGAGAGAGAGGGCGAGAGACGGAGAGAGAGGGCGAGAGACGGAGAGAGAGGGCGAGAGACGGAGAGAGAGGGCGAGAGACGGAGAGAGAGGGCGAGAGACGGAGAGAGAGGGCGAGAGACGGAGAGAGAGGGCGAGAGACGGAGAGAGAGGGCGAGAGACGGAGAGAGAGGGCGAGAGACGGAGAGAGAGTCGGAGGAGGGCGAGAGATCGAGAGTCGGAGGGAGGGCGAGAGATCGAGAGTCGGAGGGAGGGCGAGAGATCGAGAGTCGGAGGGAGGGCGAGAGATCGAGAGTCGGAGGGAGGGCGAGAGATCGAGAGTCGGAGGGAGGGCGAGAGATCGAGAGTCGGAGGGAGGGCGAGAGATCGAGAGTCGGAGGGAGGGCGAGAGATCGAGAGTCGGAGGGAGGGCGAGAGATCGAGAGTCGGAGGGAGGGCGAGAGATCGAGAGTCGGAGGGAGGGCGAGAGATCGAGAGTCGGAGGGAGGGCGAGAGATCGAGAGTCGGAGGGAGGGCGAGAGATCGAGAGTCGGAGGGAGGGCGAGAGATCGAGAGTCGGAGGGAGGGCGAGAGATCGAGAGTCGGAGGGAGGGGCGAGAGATCGAGAGTCGGAGGGAGGGCGAGAGATCGAGAGTCGGAGGGAGGGCGAGAGATCGAGAGTCGGAGGGAGGGCGAGAGATCGAGAGTCGGAGGGAGGGCGAGAGATCGAGAGTCGGAGGGAGGGCGAGAGATCGAGAGTCGGAGGGAGGGCGAGAGATCGAGAGTCGGAGGGAGGGCGAGAGATCGAGAGTCGGAGGGAGGGCGAGAGATCGAGAGTCGGAGGGAGGGCGAGAGATCGAGAGTCGGAGGGAGGGCGAGAGATCGAGAGTCGGAGGGAGGGCGAGAGATCGAGAGTCGGAGGGAGGGCGAGAGATCGAGAGTCGGAGGGAGGGCGAGAGATCGAGAGTCGGAGGGAGGGCGAGAGATCGAGAGTCGGAGGGAGGGCGAGAGATCGAGAGTCGGAGGGAGGGCGAGAGATCGAGAGTCGGAGGGAGGGCGAGAGATCGAGAGTCGGAGGGAGGGCGAGAGATCGAGAGTCGGAGGGAGGCCGAGAGATCGAGAGTCGGAGGGAGGGCGAGAGATCGAGAGTCGGAGGGAGGCCGAGAGATCGAGAGTCGGAGGGAGGCCGAGAGATCGAGAGTCGGAGGGAGGCCGAGAGATCGAGAGTCGGAGGGAGGGCGAGAGATCGAGAGTCGGAGGGAGGGCGAGAGATCGAGAGTCGGAGGGAGGGCGAGAGATCGAGAGTCGGAGGGAGGCGAGAGGGCGAGAGCCGGAGAGAGAGGGCGAGCGTCGGAAAGAGAGGGCGAGAGCCGGAGAGAGAGGGCGAGAGCCGGGGAGAGAAGGCGAGAGCCGGGGAGAGAAGGCGAGAGCCGGAGAGAGAAGGAGAGAGACGGAGAGAGAAGGCGAGAGACGGAGAGAGAGGGCGAGAGACGGAGGGAGGGCGAGAGTCGGAAGGAGGGCGAGAGATCGAGAGTCGGAGGGAGGGCGAGAGATCGAGAGTCGGAGGGAGGGCGAGAGATCGAGAGTCGGAGGGAGGGCGAGATCGAGAGTCGGAGGTAGGGCGAGAGATCGAGAGTCGGAGGGAGGGCGAGAGATCGAGAGTCGGAGAGAGAGTGAGAGGGCGAGAGCCGGAGGGAGAGGGCGAGAGTCGGAGGGAGAGGGCGAGAGCCGGAGGGAGAGGGCGAGAGCCGGAGGGAGAGGGCGAGAGCCGGAGGGAGAGGGCGAGAGCCGGAGGGAGAGGGCGAGAGCCGGAGGGAGAGGGCGAGAGCCGGAGGGAGAGGGCGAGAGCCGGAGGGAGAGGGCGAGAGCCGGAGGGAGAGGGCGAGAGCCGGAGGGAGAGGGCGAGAGCCGGAGGGAGGGCGAGAGTCGGAGGGAGGGCGAGAGTCGGAGGGAGGGCGAGAGATCGAGAGTCGGAGGGAGGGCGAGAGATCGAGAGTCGGAGGGAGGGCGAGAGATCGAGAGTCGGAGAGAGCGCGAGAGGGCGAGAGCCGGAGAGAGAGGGCGAGAGTCGGAGAGAGAGGGCGAGAGACGGAGAGAGAGGGCGAGAGACGGAGAGAGAGGGCGAGAGACGGAGAGAGAGGGCGAGAGACGGAGAGAGAGGGCGAGAGACGGAGAGAGAGGGCGAGAGACGGAGAGAGAGGCCGAGAGACGGAGAGAGAGGCCGAGAGACGGAGAGAGAGGCCGAGAGACGGAGAGAGAGGCCGAGAGACGGAGAGAGAGGCCGAGAGACGGAGAGAGAGGCCGAGAGACGGAGAGAGAGGCCGAGAGACGGAGAGAGAGGCCGAGAGACGGAGAGAGAGGCCGAGAGACGGAGAGAGAGGCCGAGAGACGGAGAGAGAGGCCGAGAGACGGAGAGAGAGGCCGAGAGACGGAGAGAGAGGCCGAGAGACGGAGAGAGAGGCCGAGAGACGGAGAGAGAGGCCGAGAGACGGAGAGAGAGGGCCGAGAGACGGAGAGAGAGGGCGAGAGACGGAGAGAGAGGGCGAGAGACGGAGAGAGAGGGCGAGAGACGGAGAGAGAGGGCGAGAGACGGAGAGAGAGGGCGAGAGACGGAGAGAGAGGGCGAGAGACGGAGAGAGAGGGCGAGAGACGGAGAGAGAGGGCGAGAGACGGAGAGAGAGGGCGAGAGACGGAGAGAGAGGGCGAGAGACGGAGAGAGACGGAGAGAGAGGGCGAGAGACGGAGAGAGAGGGCGAGAGACGGAGAGAGAGGCCGAGAGACGGAGAGAGAGGCCGAGAGACGGAGAGAGAGGCCGAGAGACGGAGAGAGAGGCCGAGAGACGGAGAGAGAGGCCGAGAGACGGAGAGAGAGGCGGCCGAGAGACGGAGAGAGAGGCCGAGAGACGGAGAGAGAGGCCGAGAGACGAGAGAGAGGCCGAGAGACGGAGAGAGAGGAGCGAGAGACGGAGAGAGAGGCCGAGAGACGGAGAGAGGCCGAGAGACGGAGAGAGAGGCCGAGAGACGGAGAGAGAGGCCGAGAGACGGAGAGAGAGGCCGAGAGACGGAGAGAGAGGCCGAGAGACGGAGAGAGAGGCCGAGAGACGGAGAGAGAGGCCGAGAGACGGAGAGAGAGGCCGAGAGACGGAGAGAGAGGCCGAGAGACGGAGAGAGAGGGCCGAGAGACGGAGAGAGAGGGCCGAGAGACGGAGAGAGAGGCCGAGAGACGGAGAGAGAGGGCGAGAGACGGAGAGAGAGGGCGAGAGACGGAGAGAGAGCGAGAGACGGAGAGAGAGGCGAGAGACGGAGAGAGAGGGCGAGAGACGGAGAGAGAGGGCGAGAGACGGAGAGAGAGGGCGCGAGACGGAGAGAGAGGGCGCGAGACGGAGAGAGAGGGCGCGAGACGGAGAGAGAGGGCGCGAGACGGAGAGAGAGGGCGCGAGACGGAGAGAGAGGGCGCGAGACGGAGAGAGAGGGCGCGAGACGGAGAGAGAGGGCGCGAGACGGAGAGAGAGGGCGCGAGACGGAGAGAGAGGGCGCGAGACGGAGAGAGAGGGCGCGAGACGGAGAGAGAGGGCGCGAGACGGAGAGAGAGGGCGCGAGACGGAGAGAGAGGGCGCGAGACGGAGAGAGAGGGCGCGAGACGGAGAGAGAGGGCGCGAGAGGGCGATAGACGGAGAGAGAGGGCGAGAGACGGAGAGAGAGGGCGAGAGACGGAGAGAGAGGGCGCGAGACGGAGAGAGAGCGAGAGAGGGAGAGAGGGGGCGGGAGCAGGAGAGAGGGGGCGGGAGCAGGAGAGAGGGGGCGAGAGCGGGAGAGAGTGGGCGAGAGCGGGAGAGAGAGGGCGAGAGCCGGAGAGAGAGGGCGAGGCTAGGAGAGGGCGAGAGTCGGAGCGAGAGGGCGAGAGACGGAGAGAGAGTGAGGGCGAGAGACGGAGAGAGAGAGACGGCGAGAGACGGAGAGAGAGAGAGGGCGAGAGACGGAGAGAGAGAGAGGGCGAGAGACGGAGAGAGAGAGAGGGCGAGAGTCAGATAGGGAGAGAGGGCGAGAGTGGGAGAGAGAGGGCGAGAGTGGGAGAGAGAGGGCGAGAGTGGGAGAGAGAGGGCGAGAGTGGGAGAGAGAGGGCGAGAGTGGGAGAGAGAGGGCGAGAGTGGGAGAGAGAGGGCGAGAGTGGGAGAGAGAGGCCGAGAGTGGGAGAGAGAGGCCGAGAGTGGGAGAGAGAGGCCGAGAGTGGGAGAGAGAGGCCGAGAGTGGGAGAGAGAGGCCGAGAGTGGGAGAGAGAGGCCGAGAGTGGGAGAGAGAGGCCGAGAGTGGGAGAGAGAGGCGAGAGTGGGAGAGAGAGGCCGAGAGTGGGAGAGAGAGGCCGAGAGTGGGAGAGAGAGGCCGAGAGTGGGAGAGAGAGGCCGAGAGTGGGAGAGAGAGGCCGAGAGTGGGAGAGACAGAGAGGGCGAGAGTGGGAGAGACAGAGAGGGCGAGAGACGGAGAGAGAGGGCGAGAGACGGAGAGAGAGGGCGAGAGACGGAGAGAGAGGGCGAGAGACGGAGAGAGAGGGCGAGAGACGGAGAGAGAGGGCGAGAGACGGAGAGAGACGGAGAGAGAGGCGAGAGACGGAGAGAGAGGGCGAGAGACGGAGAGAGAGGGCGAGAGACGGAGAGAGAGGGCGAGAGACGGAGAGAGAGGGCGAGAGACGGAGAGAGAGGGCGAGAGACGGAGAGAGGGCGAGAGACGGAGAGAGAGGGCGAGAGACGGAGAGAGAGGGCGAGAGACGGAGAGAGAGGGCGAGAGACGGAGAGAGAGGGCGAGAGACGGAGAGAGAGGGCGAGAGACGGAGAGAGAGGGCGAGAGACGGAGAGAGAGGGCGAGAGACGGAGAGAGAGGGCGAGAGACGGAGAGAGAGGGCGAGAGACGGAGAGAGAGGGCGAGAGACGGAGAGAGAGGGCGAGAGACGGAGAGAGAGGGCGAGAGACGGAGAGAGAGGGCGAGAGACGGAGAGAGAGGGCGAGAGACGGAGAGAGAGGGCGAGAGACGGAGAGAGAGGGCGAGAGACGGAGAGAGAGGGCGAGAGACGGAGAGAGAGGGCGAGAGACGGAGAGAGAGGGCGAGAGCCGGAGAGAGAGAGGGCGAGAGACGGAGAGAGAGAGAGGGCGAGAGACGGAGAGAGAGAGAGGCCGAGAGTCGGAGAGAGAGAGAGGCCGAGAGTCGGAGAGAGAGAGAGGCCGAGAGTCGGAGAGAGAGAGAGGCCGAGAGTCGGAGAGAGAGAGGCCGAGAGTCGGAGAGAGAGAGAGGCCGAGAGTCGGAGAGAGAGAGAGGCCGAGAGTCGGAGAGAGAGAGAGGCCGAGAGTCGGAGAGAGAGAGAGGCCGAGAGTCGGAGAGAGAGAGAGGCCGAGAGTCGGAGAGAGAGAGAGGCCGAGAGTCGGAGAGAGAGAGAGGCCGAGAGTCGGAGAGAGAGAGAGGCCGAGAGTCGGAGAGAGAGCGAGAGCGAGAGTCGGAGAGAGAGCGAGAGCGAGAGTCGGAGAGAGAGCGAGAGCGAGAGTCGGAGAGAGAGCGAGAGCGAGAGTCGGAGAGAGAGCGAGAGCGGGAGTCGGAGAGAGAGCGAGAGCGAGAGCCGGAGAGAGAGCGAGAGTCGGAGAGAGAGCGAGAGCGAGAGTCGGAGAGAGAGCGAGAGCGAGAGTCGGAGAGAGAGCGAGAGTCGGAGAGAGAGCGAGAGCGAGAGACGGAGAGAGAGGGCGAGAGACTGAGAGGGAGGGCGAGAGACGGAGAGGGAGGGCGAGAGACGGAGAGTGAGGGCGAGAGACGGAGAGTGAGGGCGAGAGACGGAGAGAGAGGGCGAGAGACGCAGAGAGAGGGCGAGAGACGGAGAGAGAGGGTGAGAGGACGGAGAGAGAGATCGAGAGCCGGAGAGAGGGCGAGAGATCGAGAGACGAGAGAGGGCGAGAGATCGAGAGACGGAGAGAGGGCGAGAGATCGAGAGACGGAGAGAGGGCGAGAGATCGAGAGACGGAGAGAGGGCGAGAGAGCGAGAGACGGAGAGAGGGCGAGAGAGCGAGAGACGGAGAGAGAGCGAGAGACGGAGAGAGAGCGAGAGACGGAGAGAGAGCGAGAGACGGAGAGAGAGCGAGAGCGAGAGACGGAGAGAGAGCGAGAGCGAGAGACGGAGAGAGAGCGAGAGCGAGAGACGGAGAGAGAGCGAGAGACGGAGAGAGAGCGAGAGACGGAGAGAGAGCGAGAGCGGAGAGAGAGCGAGAGGGAGAGTCGGAGAGAGAGCGAGAGTCGGAGAGAGAGCGAGAGCGAGAGTCGGAGAGAGAGCGAGAGCGAGAGTCGGAGAGAGAGCGAGAGTCGGAGAGAGAGCGAGAGTCGGAGAGAGAGCGAGAGTCGGAGAGAGAGCGAGAGTCGGAGAGAGAGCGAGAGTCGGAGAGAGAGAGCGAGAGTCGGAGAGAGAGCGAGAGCGAGAGTCGGAGAGAGAGCGAGAGCGAGAGTCGGAGAGAGAGCGAGAGTCGGAGAGAGAGCGAGAGCGAGA
>NW_027598984.1:0-33529 GCF_964194155.1 Cetorhinus maximus
TATCTAACCCCGTGCTGTTCATGCCCTGGGAGTGTTTCATGGGGACAGTATAGAGGGAGCTTTAGTCTGAATCTAACCCCGTGCTGTACCAGTCCTGGGAGTGGTTGATGGCGATAGTGTAAATGGAGATTTACTCTCTATCTAACCCCGTGCTGTACCAGTCCTGGGAGTGTTTGATGGGGAGAGTATTGAGGGAGGTTTACTCTGTATCTAACCCCGTGCTGTACCAGTCCTGGGAGTGTTTGATGGGGAGAGTATAGAGGGAGGTTTACACTGTATCTAACCCTGTGCTGTAGGGGACCGGGGAGTGTTTGATGGAGACAGTGTAGAGGGAGCTTTACTCTGTATCTAACCCAGTGCTTTTCCTGCCCTGGGAGTGTTTGATGGGGAAAGTGTAGAGGAAGCTTTACTCTGTATCTAACCCAGTTCTGTTTTTGTCCAGGGAGTGATTGATGGGAACAGTGCAGAGGGAGCTTTACTCTGTATCTAACCCTGTCTTGTTCCTGTCTTGGGAGTGTTTGATGGGGACAGTATCGAGGGAGTTTTACTCTGTATCTAACCCAGTTCTGTTTTTGTCCAGGGAGTGATTGATGGGAACAGTGTAGAGGGAGCTTTACTCTGTATCTAACCCTGTGCTGTACCTGTCCTGGGAGTGTTTGATGGGGACAGTATAGAGGGAGCTTTACTCTGTATCTAACCCATTGCTGTACTTGCCCTGGGAGTGTTAGGTGATGACAGTGCAGTGTGACCTTTATTCTGTATATAAACCCGTGCTGTACTTGCCCTGGGAGTGTTTGATGGGGAAGGTATAGTGGGAAATTTACTCTGTATCTAACACCGTGCTGTACCTGTCCTGGGAGTGTTTGATGGGGACAGTGTAGAGGAAGTTTTACTCTGTATCTAAACCCGTAATGTACCTGCACTGGGAGTGTTTGATGGGGATGGTGTAGAGCGAGCTTTACTCTGTATCTAACCCCGTGCTGTACCAGTCCTGGGAGGGTTTGATGGGGAAGTTTAGAGGGAGCTTTACTCTGTATCTAACCCCGTTCTGTACCAGTCCTGTGAGAGTTTGATGGGGAGAGTATAGAGGGAGGTTTACCCTGTATCTAACCCTGTGCTGTAGCGGACCTGGTAGTGTTTGATGGAGACAGTGTAGAGGGAGCTTTACTCTGTATTTAACCCTGTCCTGTTGCTGTCCTGGGAGTGTTTGATGGGGACAGTATAGAGGGAGCTTTACACTGTATCTAACCCTGTTCTGTTCCTGTCCAGGGAGTGTTTTATGGGAACAGTACAGAGGGAGTTCCACCTTGTATCAAACCCTGTGCTGTACCTGTCCTGGGGGTGTTTGATGGGGACAGTATTGAGGGAGCTTTACTCTATATCTAACCAAGTGCTGTGCGTGCCCTGGGAGTGTTTGATGATGACAGTGCAGTGGGACCTTTATTCTGTATCTAAACCCGTGCTGTACCTGGCCTGGGAGTGTTTGATGGGGACGGTGTAGTGGGATATTTACTCTGTATCTAACACCGTGCTGTTCCTGTCCTGGGTGTGTTTGATGGGGACAGTGTAGAGGAAGTTTTACTCTGTATCTAACCCCGTAATGTACCTGCACTGGGAGTGTTTGATGGGGACGGTGTAGAGGGAGCTTTACTCTGTATCTAACCCCGTGCTGTACATGTCCTGGGAGGGTTTGATGGGGACAGTTTAGAGTGAGCTTTACTCTGTATATAACCCTGTCCTGTACCTGCCCTGGTAGTGCTTCATGGGGACTGTGTAGAGGGAGCTTTACTCTGAATCTTACCGCGGGCAGTACCAGTCCTGGGAGTGTTTGATGGGGACAGTGTAGAGGAAGCTTTACTCTGTACCAAACCCGGTACTGTACCTGCCCTGGGAGTGTTTGATGGGGACGGTGTAGGGGGCATTTTTCTCTGTTTCTAACCCCGGGCTGTACCTGCCTGGGAGTGTTTGATGGGGACTGTATCGAGGGAGCTTTACTCTGTATCTAACCCCGTTCTGTACCTGTCCTGGGAGTGTTTGATGGGGACAGTAGCGAGGGAGCTTTATTCTGTATCTAACCCCGTGGTGTACCTGTCCTGGGAGTGTTTGATGGGGACAGTGTAGAGGAAGCATTACTCTGTACCAAACCTGGTACTGTACCTGCCCTGGGAGTTTTTGATGGGGACGGTGTAGAGGGAGATTTTCTCTGCTTCTAACTCTGTGCTGTAACTGCCCTGGGAGTGTATGATGGGCACCGTGTAGGGGGAGTTTTTCTCTGTTTCTAACCCCGGGCTGTACCTGTACTGGGAATTTTAGATGGATACATTATCGAGGGAACTTTTCTCTGCATCTAACCCCGTGCTGTACCTGTCCTGGGAGTGTTTGATGGGGACAGTATCGAGGGAGCTTTACTCTGTATCTAACCCCGTGCTGTACCTGTCTTGGGAGTGTTTGATGGGTACAGTAGCGAGGGAGCTTTACTCTGTATCTAAGCCCGTGGTGTACCTGTACTGGGAATTTTAGATGGATACATTATGAAGGGAAAATTTCTCTGCATGTAACCCCGTGCTGTACCTGTCCTGGGAGTGTTTGATTGGGACAGTATCGAGGGAGCTTTACTCTGTATCTAACCCCGTTCTGTACCTGTCTTGGGAGTGTTTGATGGGGACAGTAGCGAGGGAGCTTTATTCTGTATCTAACACCGTGGTGTACCTGTCCTGGGAGTGTTTGATGGGGACAGTTTAGAGGAAGCTTTACTCTACCAAACCCGGTACTGTACCTGCCCTGGGAGTTTTTGATGGGGACGGTGTAGAGGGAGATTTTCTCTGCATCTAACTCTGTGCTGTAACTGCCCAGGGAGTGTATGATGGGCACCGTGTAGGGGGAGTTTTTCTCTGTTTCTAACCCCGGGCTGTACCTGTACTGGGAATTTTAGATGGATACATTATCGAGGGAACTTTTCTCTGCATCTAACCCCGTGCTGTACCTGTCCTGGGAGTGTTTGATGGGGACAGTATCGAGGGAGCTTTACTCTGTATCTAACCCCGTGCTGTACCTGTCTTGGGAGTGTTTGATGGGTACAGTAGCGAGGGAGCTTTACTCTGTATCTAAGCCCGTGGTGTACCTGTACTGGGAATTTTAGATGGATACATTATGAAGGGAAAATTTCTCTGCATGTAACCCCGTGCTGTACCTGTCCTGGGAGTGTTTGATGGGGACAGTATCGAGGAAGTTTTACTCTGTACCTATCCCCGTGCTGAACCTGTCCTGGGAGTGTTTGATGGGCACAGTATTGAGGGGGCTTTACTCTGTATCTAACCCCGTGCTGTACCTGTCCTGGGAGTGTTTGATGGGGACAGTGTAGAGGAAGCTTTACTCTGTATCAAACCCTGTATGTACCTGCCCTGGGAGTGTTTGATGGGGACGGTGTAGAGGGAGATTTAATCTGCATCTAACTCTGTCCTGTACCTGCCCTGTGAGTGCTTGATGGGGACAGTGAAGACTGAGCTTTACTCTGTATCTAACCCCGTGCTGCACCAGTCCTGGGAGTGATTGATGGGGACAGCTTAGAGGGAAATTTAGACTGTATCTAACCCCGTGCTGTACGTGCCCTGGGAGTGTACGATGGGCACAGTGTAGGGGGAGCTTTACTCTGTATCTAACCCCGTGCTGTACCAGTCCTGGGAGTGTTTGAAAGCGATAGTGTAGAGGGAGATGTACTCTCCATCTATCCCCGTGCTGTACCAGTCCAGGGAGTGTTTGATGGGGAGAGTATAGAGGGAGGTTTACACTGTATCTAACCCAGTGCTGTACCTAACCTGGGAGTGTTTGATGGGGACAGTGTAGAGGGAGCTTTACTCTGTATCTAACCCCGTGCTGTAGCTGTCCTGGGAGTGTTTGATGGGGACAGATTAGAGGGAAATTTACTCTGTATCTAACCCCGTGCTGTACCAGTCCTGGGAGTGTTTGATGGGGAGAGTATAGAGGGAGGTTTACACTGTAGCTAATCCTGTGCTGTAGGGGATCTGGGAGTGTTTGATGGGGATGTTGTAGAGGGAGCTTTACTCTGTATCTAACCCCGTGCTGTACCAGTCCTGTGAGAGTATGATGGGGAGAGTATAGAGGGAGGTTTACCCTGTATCTAACCCAGTGCTGTAGCGGACCTGGTAGAGTTTGATGGAGACAGTGTAGAGGGAGCTTTACTCTGTATCTAACCCTGTTCTGTTCCTGTGCAGGGACTGTTTTATGGGAACAGTACAGAGGGAGCTTCACCTTGTATCAAACGCCGTGCTGTACCTGTCCTGGGAGTGTTTGATGGGGACATTATTGAGGGAGCTTTACTCTGTTTCTTACCCAGTGCTGTACGTGGCCTGGGAGTGTCTGATGATGACAGTGCAGTGTGACCTTTATTCTGTATCTAAACCCGTTCTGTTCCTGGCCTGGCAGTGCTGGATGGGGACGGTGTAGTGGGATTTTTACTCTGTATCTAACACCGTGCTGTTCCTGTCCAGGGAGTGTTTGATGGGGACAGTGTAGAGGATGTTTTACTCTGTATCTAACCCCGTAATGTACCTGCACTGGGAGTGTTTGATGGGGACGGTGTAGAGGCAGCTTTACTCTGTAACACCGTGCTGTTCCTGTCCTGGGAGTGTTTGATGTGGACAGTGTAGAGGAAGTTTTACTCTGTATCTAACCCCGTAACGTACCTGCACTGGGAGTGTTTAATGGGGACTGCGTAGAGGGAGCTTTACTCTGAATCTTACCCCAGGCAGTACCAGTCCTGGGAGTTTTAGATGGGTCAGGTTAAAGGGAGATTTACTCTGTATCTAACCCTGTGCTGTAACTGCCGTGGGAGTGTATGATGGGCACAGTGCAGGGGGAGTTTTTCTCTGCTTCTAACCCCAGGCTGTACTAGTCCTGGCAGTGTTTGATCGGTACAGTATCGAGGGAGCTTTACTCTGTATCTAACCCCGTGCTGTAACTGCCGTGGGAGTGTCTGATGGGTACAGTGTAGGGGGAGTTTTTCTCTGTTTCTTACCCCGGTCTGTACTAGTCCTGGGAGTGTTTGATGGGTACAGAATCGAGGGAGCTTTACTTTGTACCTAACCCCGTGCTGTACCTGTACTGGGAATTTTAGATGGATACATTATGGAGGGAAATTTTCTCTGCATCTAACCCCGTGCTGTACCTGTCCTGGGAGTGTTTGATGGGGACAGTATCGAAGGAGCTTTACTCTGTATCTAACCCTGTGCTGTACCTGTCCTGGGAGTGTTTGGTGGGTTCAGTATCGAGGGAGCTTTACTCTGTATCTAACCCTGTGGTGTACCTGTACTGGGAATTTTAGATGGATACATTATAGAGGAAAATTTTCTCTGCATCTTACCCCGTGCTGTACCTGTCCTGGGAGAGTTTGATGGGGACAGTGTAGAGGAAGCTTTACTCTGTATCAAATCCTCTACTGTATCTGCCCTGGGAGTGTTCGATGGGGACGGTGTAGAGGTAGATTTACTCTGCATCTAACTCTGTCCTGTACCTGCCCTGTGAGTACTTGATGGAGTCAGTGAAGACGGAGCTTTACTCTGTATCTAACTCTGTGCTGCACCAGTCCAGGGAGTGTTTGATGGGGACAGCTTAGAGGGTAATTTAGACAGTATCTAACCCCGTGCTGTACCTTCCCTGGGAGTGTACGATGGGCACAGTGTAGGGAGAGCTTTACTCTGTATCTAAGCCCGTGCTGTACCAGTCCTGGGAGTGTTTGATGGGGACAGTATAGAGGGAGCTTTACTCTGTATCTAACCCCGTGCTGCACCAGTCCTGGGAGTGTTTGATGGCGATAGTGTAGAGGGAGCTTTACTCTGTATCTAACCCCTTGTTGTACGAGTCCTGGGAGTGTTTGATGGGGAGAGTATAGAGGGAGGTTTACACTGTATCTAACCCTGTGCTGTACCGGACCTGGGAGTGCTTGATGGGGACAGTGTAGAGGGATCTTTACTCTGTATCTAACCCCGTGCTGTACCTGTCCTGGGAGTATTTGATGGGGACAGATTAGAGGGAAATTTACTCTGTATCTAACCCTGTCCTGTTCCCGTCCTGGGAGTGTTTGATGGGGAAAGTGTAGAGGTAGCTTTACTCTGTATCTGACCCTGTCCTGTTCCCGTCCTGGGAGTGTTTCATGGGGACAGTATCGAGGGAGCTTTAATCTGTATCTAGCCCCTGCTGCATCCTTTCTGGGAGTGTTTGTTGGCAACATTCTCTCCCAAAACAAAAACAATCCACAAATCAGGCCTAATAAATTGAACATCAGTTTCCTTGTTTGATTCTCCCTGGTTTGTTCTGATTCTCTGATAGATTCCTCGTGTTTACCCTCCACATGAGCAGTCATCCTAATCCCGTCTACCTGTCCTGCTCCCAACGCGGCATCCGACTACAATAAGGCCAGTGATACAGGAGCGTCTCAGCGAGTGAGACAGGTGAGTCTTGAACCTGACCTGGGTGTATGTGAGTGACCTGGGTTAATCCGACACTCCAGGGACAGTTTAGACAGTTCGAGTGCATCACAGCTTTGCCGGAATGAGACCTGGATTCCAAGGGTTAAATTGCAAAGTGAGATTGCACAAACTCGGGTTGTATTCCCTGAAATTTAGTAGCATCAGGGATGACTTGATCAAATTGTCAAATCCTGAGAGGAACTGGTTGGGGAGATTAGGGGAATGTATGAGCTCTTGTCCTGAGTAACAAGCTTTGTGAGGCATCTTATCGAATCCCTTTTGAACAGACAAGTATCCTCCTGTCACTACAGGTTACCTGTATGTTGCAAAGTTATTCTGATAATTTTCCTCCCACAGAGTCAAAATTTCTGCGATTCTGTGACTGAGTCAGAACTTCAAATAGTTCAGATTCACTGTTTAAAATAAGCAGTCACTTTTCTGTGGTGGTTTTTGAGATTGAGTATGGATCTCAGAATCTGTCAGTGGAAGGGAGTTTCTACAGAGATAGGAAATGGGATTGATGAATAAAGGTGCAGGATTTTGATCACTGCATAAGATTGTGTCTGTTGCAGTTTCCCAGGAGTTTACATTTTCATGGGAAAGGGATG
Source organism: Cetorhinus maximus (assembly GCF_964194155.1). NCBI lineage: Eukaryota > Metazoa > Chordata > Chondrichthyes > Lamniformes > Cetorhinidae > Cetorhinus > Cetorhinus maximus. Next base: position 7,094 of record NW_027598984.1, read on the forward strand.
ATTATCCAATGTCAACAATTCAATTTCTTCAGACAAGTGAAAAAGCAAAGGAAAGAGGGAATATACCAACACTGGAACAAACAGGCAACTGTATGAGGAAGGTTTCAATTCTCTGTATGTTTTAATGTGAATTCCTGAGCTAAAGATTGAAATAAACAGGAGTTTAAATCTCACACTGGGATGCCGTACAATTTCAGTCCTGTTATCCCAAAATTAAAAATAAAAATCTACAATTAGCTGGAGCTGGAAATCTGTCAGTTGATGAATGTTGTCTTGAAAATTTCACCCTGAATAGTGTGAGCCTTAGTATTGTGGAAACGTGTGAAGAAAGTGTTTGCATTCACACATTCCTACATTGTGAAATGTAAGTTAGCTTTGAAACAATAGGATGTAGGGCCAGGGAGTCTGAGTGGGCAAAAGGATTTGGATGATTAAAGAGTGAATTTTAATGATGTCTTTTGAAGGAGCCATTTACTGTAAATGTCCCAAGACAATGAAATGCTTCAAAGGAAATATCCCGGTTGACAGAAATGGTTCCCCAATGTCTGAAACATTTCCCAAGTCTTCAGAGACATGAAGGGGGCAGACATATTGTAAGATACAGATGATGAGGTGCTAGAGAATCACAGAATTGAAGTTGTGGGGCCCTCTCCTGTTTCAGAATGTCAGTTTTGATGTTTAACTCTGTGTAACTTGGTTAATGATTCTTAAAGCAGAAAGTTCCAATCCAATCTGTAACCTGCACTTCAAATTCCAAAGAGATATGTACACCTTAAGTGAATGAGTGAAATAGTGAAAGATGGATTTCATTATAGGCAAATGTGTGGCTGCCCTCTTTAAAAAGCATGGAACAGGTTACATTATAAATGGTGAAAAGCTGCAAACAGTGAGGGTCCAAAGAGTCCCTATCCATTTGTGTCAAGACTAAGAAAACATCAAACAGTTCCAATGAGAAATTAAATTTGATAGTTGGGATAAAGCTGCTTAAAAACTCACACTACCCATTCCATGAATCAGCCTCTGTAACCTGCACTTCAGCACATCACAAGAAAAATGATATTTTCAACTGTTCTTGATTCCAGTCTGTAACTCAATCCCGGATATCTATTATTCTCTATATAAACCCCCTGCACCCCTCAATTAGATTCCAGCCTGTAACTCACTCCCGGGTATCTATTATTCTCTATATAACCCACTGAACCCCTCGATTAGATTGCAGTCTGTAACTCAATCCCAGGTATTTATTATTCTATATATAAACCCCCTGAACCCCTCGATTAGATTCCAGTCTGTAACTCAATCGCTGGTATCTATGATTCTATATATAAACCCCCCGAACCCCTCGATTAGATTCCAGTCTGTAACTCAATCCCGGGTATCTATGATTCTATATATAAACCCCCTGATCCCTTCAATTAGATTCGAGTCTGTAACTCAATCCCGGGTATCGATTATTCTCTATATAAACCCCCTGCACCCCTTAATTAGATTCCAGTCTGTAACTCACTCCCGGGTATCTATGATTCTATATATAAACCCCCGGAAGCACTCGATTAGATTCCAGTCTGTAACTCTCTCCCGTTATCTATTATTCTATATATAAACCCCTCATTCCCCTCGATGAGATTCCGTTCTTTAACTCATTCCCGGATATCTTTTATTCGATATATATTATATCTACATGATTTATATATAAACCACCCCAACCCCTCGATTAAATTTCAGCCCGTAACTCACTCCCGGGCATCTGTTAATCTATATATAAACCACCCCAAACCCCTCTGTTAGATTCCTGCCTGTAACTCACTGCCGGGTGTCTGTTATTCTATATATAAACCACCCCAAACCCCTCCGTTAGATTCCTGTCTGTAACTCACTCCCGGGTATCTGTTATTCTATATATAAACCACCACGAACCCCTCCGTTAGATTCCTGTCTGTAACTCAATCTCGGGCATCTGTTGTGATTAATATCATTCTTTCATCGTCTGCCTGTTCATCCCCTCTCACTCTGTGTCTCGCTCTTTAACATTCCCTCATTCCGCGTCTGCTCTCTCTCTCTCTCTCTCTCCCCCCCTGTCAGATTCTGTAAGAAATTTCCCCAAACTCCAGGCGTCCATTTTAGGTTTGTTCACAGTGGCCATTTTATGTGCCCACAGCACTGGGACATTTATGACAGAGTTGACTACTCACGAATGTTAAATTAGTCCTTTCAATGTGACAGAGACACAGATATCTCCCTCCATTTTAAAGATGGAGAAACTCTGTTTATCACTCAATGGGCCCTGTCTTTACTTGGTATCTAACCCTGTGCTGCCCCTTCCCTGGGCCTGTTTGATGGGACAGAGCAGAGGGAATGTTACTCTCTATCGAACCCCATACTGTATTTGGTTTGGGTGTGTTTGTTAAACAGAGTGGATGAAGCTTTACACTGGAATTTAGGTGAGGGGGTGATTTGATGTTCTTTATACTCAATAATGTTAACAAATTTTTGAACATTATCAGTTTCCCCCTACACTTTCTCTTTCTCTCATCCTGTCTCGTTCCTTCTCTCCCCCTCCCATCCCATCTGTCTGCCACTCTATATATTTCTCTGTTTCTCTCTCTCACCCCATCAATTTACCCTACACTCGCTCCCCTCTCTTCATCTCTCTCTCTCAACTCATCCCTTTTTCTTTTTCTCGATCTCCCCTCTCTATTTCACTCGCTTACCCAGCTCTCTTTCCCTCTCACCCTGTCTCTCTGCCCCTCTGTCTCTCTATCTGTCGTTCCGTCTTTCTCTCTCTCACTCACTCCTTTCCTCCGTTACTCTGCTACTCTCTCTGTCGCACCCATCGCTCTCCCTTTTACCTTGTCTCTCTGTTGCTCTCTTTCTATCTCTGTACCTCTTTCATCCCATCTATCTCACCGTCTATCTCTCTCTCTCTCTTTTTCTCCCAGGAAAACAGAGAATACACACAATCTCACACACACATACATTCTTCCTCACACACAAACACACACACACACATATATACATTCTCTCTCTCTCATGTACACACAAAGACACGCACACACTTGCACAGATATATACTTTCTCATAGACGCAGGCACACACACATAAAAACCAGGATCGCATTGAATGTCAGAACAGGGTTGGAGGGTTAAATGGCCTCTTGCTCTTTCCATGTGCTATGACCAATATCCTTTATTCACTGTCTGGCTCTCAGTCACCCACTTGGTCTGAGAGTCTCTATTTCTCATTCACTCGATCTGTGTCTTCTCTCCCTGTCTCTCTTCCTCTGAGAATCTAGTCTACAAACACCAGGCAGCCATTTTAGGTTTGTTCACAGTGGCCATTTTATGTCCCCACAGCAATGGGACGTTTAGGACAGAGTAAACTCATGTAACATTAGTATTTTAAACGTGACAGAGACACAGGTATGGAGACATAAATTCCACGTGTATTCCCTGGAATATTGAAGGATCCGGGCGTTCAGTCCCACACTTTGTTGTTGTGAATTTGAATTCTGAATTTTCTAAAAGCGAATCTTGAAGTAAAAACCCCCGGGATGGAATGATTCACATTCTTTCTGCTGCTGCAAAGCCCGTGTCTGTGTCTGTTTCTCAGTATTTATTAACAATTTAAGATAATAGGATAGAATGCCACTAGTTTGCCATAATTCAACTCAGTCAGAAATGTCCCAATGTTATGACCGATATCATTCTTTCATCGTCTGCCTGTTCATCCCCTCTCACTCTGTGTCTCTCTCTTTAACATTCCCTCATTCCGCGTCTGCTCTCTCTCTCTCTCTCTCCCCCTGTCAGATTCTGTAAGAAAAATCCCCAAACACCAGGCAGCCATTTTAGGTTTGTTCACAGTGGCCATTTTATGTTCCCACAGCACTGGGACATTTATGACAGAGTTGACTCCTCACGAATGGTAAAATAGTCCTTTCAACGTGACAGAGACACAGATATCGCCCTCCATTTTAAAGATGGAGAAACTCTGTTTATCACTCAATAGGCCCTGTCTTTACTTGGTATCTAACCCTGTGCTGCCCCTTCCCTGGGCCTGTTTGATGGGACAGAGCAGAGGGAATGTTACTCTCTATCGAACCCCATACTGTATTTGGTTTGGGTGTGTTTGTTGAACAGTGTGGATGAAGCTTTACACTGGAATTTAGGTGAGGGGGTGATTTGATGAAATATTTCAGGATAATAATGGAAGTAGAGGTTTGAAAAAGACTAACTATTCCCGCTGGTTTGGGGAGTCTGGGCCTTGGGGTCATGGTTTTTCAACTATGTTTAGAATTTTAGAATTTCAGGAGGGAAACTAAGAAACATTTTAAAACACCAAGTGTGGTATTAGTTTGGATCTCTCTCACATGAACGGAAATTGATGCTGAGCCACTATTGCATGTTTAAAACTGAGGCTGATAGATTTCTGTTAGCTAACACGCTGCAGAGATATGAGACCAAGGGGTTCAGTCACAGATCAGCCAGGATCTCATTGAATGTCAGAACAGGGTTGGAGGGTTAAATGGCCTCTTGCTCTTTCCATGTGCTATGACCAATATCCTTTATTCACTGTCTGGCTCTCAGTCACCCACTTGGTCTGAGAGTCTCTATTTCTCATTCACTCGATCTGTGTCTTCTCTCCCTGCCTCTCTTCCTCTGAGAATCTAGTCTACAAACACCAGGCAGACATGTTAGGTTTGTTCACAGTGGCCATTTTATGTCCCCACAGCAATGGGACATTTAGGACAGAGTTGACTCATGTAACATTAGTATTTTAAACGTGACAGAGACACAGGTATGGAGACATGAATTCGCTGTGTATTCCCTAGAATATTGAAGGATCTGGGCGTTCAGTCCCACACCTTGCAGCTGTGAATTTGAATTCTGAATTTTCTATTACTGAATCTGGAAGTAAAAACCCCCGGGATGGAATGATTCACATTCATTCTGCTTCTACAAAGCCCGTGTCTGTGTCTGTTTCTCAGTATTTATTAACTGTTTAAGATAAGCCTGTCTCTTTCTCCATCGCTCTCTTTCTCGCCTCGCCTTTCACTGTCTCTCTCTCACTACAACACCCTGCCCCTCTCTCTTGCTCGCCCTGTCTCTCTCTCTCTCTTGGCGAGTTTTGTCTCTCTCTCTCTATCTCAATCTGTCTCTCTCTCACCATCTCTCTGCCTCTCTCTCTCTCTCACTCCATCAGCCTCCCCCTCTCCCCACCATCCCCAATTTCCCTTTTCAGCAAATTTTGGGTGTGAAGCTGAAGGGAAAATATTTTCAGGCTTTCGGGGAAAGGGCGGATGAGTGAGACCAGTTAAACTTTCCTTGCAGAGTGTCGAAAGTAGTTTGATGGGCTGAATGGCCTCTTCGATTAGATTCCAGTCGGTAACTCACTTCCGGATATCTGTTATTCTATATATAAACCCCCTGAACCCCTCGATTTGATTCCAGTCTGTAACTCACTCCCGGATATCTGTTATTCTAAACCCCCTGTACCCCTCGATTAGATTCCAGCCTGTAACTCACTCCCGGGTATCTGTTATTCTATATATAATCCACCCCGAACCCCTCGATTAGATTCAGCCTGTAACTCACTCCCGGGCATCTGTTATTCTATATATAAACCAGCCCAAACCCCTCGATTAGATTCCAGTCTGTAACTCACTCCCGGGCATCTGTTATTCTATATATAAACCAACTCGAACCCCTCGATTAGATTCCAGTCTGTAAGTCACTCCCTGGTATTTGTTATTCTGTATATAAACCACCCCGAACCCCTCGATTAGATTCCAGTCTGTAACTCACTCCCGAGTATCTGTTATTCTATATATAAACCAACCCGAACCCCTCGATTAGATTCCAGTCTGCAACTCACTCCCGGGTATGTTTTTCTATATATAAACCACTCCGAACCCCTCTATTAGATTCCAGCACTTCCACATCACAAATTGAGGAAGGGGTCCCCCCCATTTTAAAGTTGGTTAAAGGCTCTCCCTCTAATTTAAAGATGGAGAAGGGATGTCTCACAGGATATTGTTCTTTACACAATAATGTTAACAAATTTTTGAACATTTTCAGTTTCCCCCTACACTTTCTCTTTCTCTTACCCTTTCTCGTTCCTTCTCTCCCTCTCCCACCCCATTTCTCTGCCACCCTATATATTTCTCTGTTTCTCTCTCTCACCCCATATCTTTACCCTACACTCGCTCCCCTCTCTTCATCTCTCTCTCTCACCTCATCCCTTTTTTATCGCTTGATCTCCTCTCTCTATCTCACTCGCTTACCCAGCTCTCTTTCCCTCTCTCCCTGTCTCTCTTCCTCTGAGAATCTAGACTACAAACACCAGGCAGCCATTTTAGGTTTGTTCACAGTGGCCATTTTATGTCCCCATAGCAATGGGACACTTAGGACAGAGTTGACTCATGTAACATTAATATTTTAAACGTGACAGAGACACAGGTATGGAGACATAAATTCCACGTGTATTCCCTGGAATAGTGGAGGATCCGGGCGTTCAGTCCCACACTTTGCTGCTGTGAAATTGAATTCTGAATTTTCTAAAACTGAATCTGGAAGTAAAAACCCCCGGGATGGAATGATTCACATTCTTTCTGCTGCTGCAAAGCCCGTGTCTGTGTCTGTTTCTCAGTATTTATTAACAATTTAAGATAATAGGATAGAATGCCACTAGTTTGCCATAATTCAACTCAGTCAGAAATGTCCCAATGTTATGACCGATATCATTCTTTCATCGTCTGCCTGTTCATCCCCTCTCACTCTGTGTCTCTCTCTTTAACATTCCCTCATTCCGCGTCTGCTCTCTCTCTCTCTCTCTCTCTCCCTCTCTCAGATTCTGTAAGAAAAATCCCCAAACTCCAGGCAGCCATTTTAGGTTTGTTCACAGTGGCCATTTTATGTTCCCACAGCACTGGGACATTTATGACAGAGTTGACTCCTCACGAATGGTAAATTAGTCCTTTCAACGTGACAGAGACACAGATATCTCCCTCCATTTTAAAGATGGAGAAACTCTGTTTATCACTCAATAGGCCCTGTCTTTACTTGGTATCTAACCCTGTGCTGCCCCTTCCCTGGGCCTGTTTGATGGGACAGAGCAGAGGGAATGTTACTCTCTATCGAACCCCATACTGTATATGGTTTGGGTGTGTTTGTTGAACAGTGTGGATGAAGCTTTACACTGGAATTTAGGTGAGGGGGTGATTTGATGCAATATTTCAGGATAATAATGCAAGTGGAGGTTTGAAAAAGACTAACTATTCCCGCCGGTTTGGGGAGTCTGGGCCTTGAGGCCATGGTTTTTCAACTATGTTTAGAATTTTAGAATTTCAGGAGAGAAACTAAGAAACACTTTAAAACGCCAAGTGTGGTATTAGTTTGGATCTCTCTCACATGAACAGAAATTGATGCTGAGCCACTATTCCATGTTTAAAACTGAGGCTGATAGATTTCTGTTAGCTAACACGCTGCAGAGATGTGAGACCAAGGGCTTCAATCACAGATCAGCCAGGATCTCATTGAATGTCGGAACAGGGTTGGAGGGTTAAATGGCCTCTTGCTCTTTCCATGTGCTATGACCAATATCCTTTATTCACTGTCTGGCTCTCAGTCACCCACTTGGTCTGAGAGTCTCTATTTCTCATTCACTCGATCTGTGTCTTCTCTCCCTGGCTCTCTTCCTCTGAGAATCTAGTCTACAAACACCAGGCAGACATTTCAGGTTTGTTCCCAGTGGCCATTTTATGTCCCCACAGGAATGGGACATTTAGGACAGATTTGACTCCTCACGAATGGAAAATTAGTACTTTCAACGTGACAGAGACACAGATATCTCCCTCCATTTTAAAGATTGAAAAGGGAACTCCCTCCGTTTTAACGGTGGAGAAGTTATCTGCCTCCATTTTAAATATTGAGAATGGTTCTCGCCCCATTTCGTCAGGTCTCTCTCTCCCTACCGCTTTTTCCTTCCCTCGACTCGTCTCTCTGAGGATCTCTCTCATCCCATCGCTATTTCGGACACTCACTCCCCTCTCTCTGCCTCTCCCTCACCCCACCCATTTTTCTTTCATTCAATCGCCTCTCTCTATCTCTCTTTCTCGCCCTCTCTCTCTTTCTCCCTCAGCCCATCTCATTGTCGCTATCTCCCTCTCTCTCGCCCCATCTCTCTCCCCTTCACCCTCTCTGTCTTTCATTTTATCTCACTGTCATTCTCTGACCCTCTCTCTCTCGCCCTCTCTCTCTTTCTTTCTCACCCCATCTCACTCTCACTATTTCCCGCTCTCTCTCTCTCTCGCGCTCTCTCTCTTTCTTTCTCACCCCATCTCACTCACTATTTCCCTCACTCTCTCTCTCTCATCCTATCTCTCTTTCTTTCTCACCCCATCTCACTCTCACTATTTCCCGCTCTCTCTCTCTCTCGCGCTCTCTCTCTTTCTTTCTCACCCCATCTCACTCACTATTTCCCTCACTCTCTCTCTCTCATCCTATCTCTCTTTCTTTCTCACCCCATTTCACTCTCACTATTTCCCTCTCTCTCTCTCTCTCTCTCTCTCTCGCGCTCTCTCTCTTTCTTTCTCACCCCATCTCACTGTAACTATTTCCCTCTCTCTCTCACCCCATCTCTCTGCCCTTCACCCTCTCTCTCTCACCCCATCTCACTCTCACTAATTCCATCTCTCTCTCTCTCTCGCGCTCTCTCTCTTTCTTTCTCACCCCATCTCACTGTAACTATTTCCCTCTCTCTCTCACCCCATCTCTCTGCCCTTCACCCTCTCTCTCTGTCTCTCATTCTATCTCTGTCATTCTCTGACCCTCTCTCTATCGCCCCGTCTCTATCCCTATCACCACCTCTCTCTGTCGCTCTCTCTCCCTCGCTCTGCCACTGACTCTCTGTCACATTCGTTCTCTCCCACGCCTGTCTCTTTCTCCATCGCTCTCTTTCTCGCCTCGCCTTTCACTGTCTCTCTCTCACTACAACACCCTGCCCCTCTCTCTATCTCGCCCTGTCTCTCTATCTCTCTTGGCGAGTTTTGTCTCTCTTTCTCTATCTCAATCTGTCTCTCTCTCACCATCTCTCTGCCTCTCTCTCTCTCTCACTCTCTCTCTCACTCCATCAGCCTCCCCCTCTCCCCACCATCCCCAATTTCCCTTTTCAGCAAATTTTGGGTGTGAAGCTGAAGGGAAAATATTCTCAGGGTTTCGGGGAAAGGGCGGACGAGTCAGACCAGTGAAACTTTCCTTGCAGAGTGTCGAAAGTAGTTTGATGGGCTGAATGGCCTCTTCGATTAGATACCAGTCTATTACTCAATCGGAGGTATCTGTTATTCTATATATAAATCCCCTGAACCCCTCGATTAGATTCCAGTCTGTAACTCAATCGCGGATATCTATTATTCTATATATAAACCCCCTGAACCCCTCGATTAGATTCAAGTCTGTAACTCACTCCCGGGTATCTGTTATACTAAATATGAACCCAACGAACCCTTCGATTAGATTCCAGCCTGTAACTCAATCCCGGGAATCTGTTATTCTATATATAAACCACCCCGAACCCCTCGATTAGATTCCAGTCTGTAACTCCCTCCCGGGTATATGTTATTCTATATATAAACCACCCCGAACCCCTCGATTAGATTCCAGCCTGTAACTCACTCCCAGGTATCTGTTATTCTGTATATAATCCACCCCGAACCCCTCGATTAGATTCCAGTCTGTAACTCACTCCCGGTTATCTGTTATTCCATATATAAAGCCCCTGAACCCCTCGATTAGATTCCAGCCTGTAACTCACTCCCGGGAATCTGTTATTCTATATATAAACCACCCCGAACCCCTTGATTAGATTCCAGTCTGTAACTCACTCCCGGGTATCTGTTATTCTATATATAAACCACCCCGAACCCCTTGATTAGATTCCAGTCTGTAACTCACTCCCGGGTATCTGTTACTATATAAATAAACCCCCTGAAACCCACGATTAGATTCCAGTCTGTAACTCACTCCTGGGTATCTATTATTCTGTATATAATCCACCCCGAACCCCTTGATTAGATTCCAGTCTGTAACTCACTCCCGGGTATCTGTTATTCTATATATAAACCCCCTGAACCCCACGATTAGATTCCAGTCTGTAACTCACTCACGGGTATGTTATTCTATATATAATCCACCCCGAATCCCTCGATTAGATTCCAGTCTGTAACTCACTCCCAGGTATCTATTATTCTATATATAAACCCCCCGAGCCCCTCGATAAGATTCCAGTCTGTAACTCACTGCCGGGTTTCTGATATACTAAATATGAACCCACCGAACCCCTCGATTAGAATCCAGCCTATAACTCAATCCCGGGTATCTGCTATTCCATATATAATCCACCCCGAACCCCGCGATTAGATTCCAGTCTGTAACTCATTCCCGGGTATCTGTTATTCTATATATAAACAACCCCGAACCCCTCGATTAGATTCCATTTTCTAACTCACTCCCGGGTATCTGTTATTCTATATATAAATCCCCCAAACCTCTCGAATTGATTCCAGTCTGTAACTTCATCTCGGGAATCTGTGATTGTATCTATAAAACCCTCAAACCCCTCAATTAGATTCCAGTCTGTAACTCAATCTCGGGCATCTGTGATTGTATAAATTAAACCCCGAATCTCTCGATTAGATTTCAGCTTGTAACTCACTCTCCTCCATCAGTGATTCTATATATAAACCCACCAAACACCTCTATTAGATTCCAGTCTGTAACTCACTCGCGGGTCTCTGTTATTCTATATATAAACCACCTCGAACACCTCGATTTGATTCCAGTCTGTAACTCACTCCCGGGTATCTGTTATTCTATATATAAACCACCACAAAACCTTCGATTTGATTCCAGTCATACTCACTCTTGGTTATCTGTGATTCTATATTTAAACCCCCTGAACACCTCGATTAGATTCCAGTCTGTAACTCATTCTCACCTATCTGATTATCTATATTTAAACCATCCCGAAAACGTCTATTAGATTCTAATCTGTAACTCACTCCCGGGTATCTGTTAGCCTATATAAATACACCCCACTCTACTCAATTAGAATCTAGTCTGTAACTCACTCCCGGGTATCTGTTATTCTATATATAAACCACCCCGAACCCCTCGATTAGATTCCAGTCTGTAACATACTCCCGGGTATCTGTTATTCTATATATAAACCACCCCTAACCCCTCGATTAGATTCCAGTCTGTAACTCACTCCCGGGTATCTGTTATTCTATATATAAACCCCCGGAACCCCTCGATTAGATTCCAGTCTGTAACTCACTCCCAGGTATCTGTTATTCTGTATATATACCACCCCGAACCCCTCGATTAGATTCCAGTCTGTAACTCACTTCTGGGTATCTGTTATTCTATATTTCAACCCGCTGAACCCCTCGATTAGATTCCAGTCTTTAACTCACTCCCGGGTATGTTATTCTACATATAAACCACCCCGAACCCCTCGATTAGATTCCAGTCTGTAACTCACTCCCGGGTATGTTATTCTATATATAAACCACCCCGAACCCCTCGATTAGATTCCAGTCTGTAACTCACTCCCGGGTATGTTATTCTATTTTAAACCACCCCGAACCCCTCAATTAGATTCCAGTCTGTAACTCACTCCCGGGTATCTGTTATTCTATTTTAAACCACCCCGAACCCCTCGATTAGATTCCAGTCTGTAACTCACTCCCGGGTATGTTATTCTATATATAAACCACCCCGAACCCCTCGATTAGATTCCAGCACTTCCACATCACAAGTTGCGGAAGGGGTCCCCCCCATTTTAAAGTTGGTTAAAGGCTCTCCCTCTAATTTAAAGATGGAGAAGGGATGTCTCACAGGATATTGTCCTTTACACTCAATAATGTTAACAAATTTTTGAACATTTTCAGATTCCGCCTACACTTTCTCTTTCTCTCATCCTATCTCATTCCTTCTCTCCCTCTCCCACCCCATCTCTCTGCCACTCTATACATTTCTCTGTTTCTCTCTCTCACCCCATATCTTTACCTTACACTCGCTCCCCTCTCTTCATCTCTCTCTCTCAACTCATCCCTTTTTCTTTCGCTCGATCTCCCCTCTCTATTTCACTCGCTTACCCAGCTCTCTTTCCCTCTCACCCTGTCTCTCTGCCGCTCTGTCTCTCTATCTGTCGTTCCGTCTTTCTCTCTCTCTCTCACTCAGTACTTATCTCTGTTGCTCTGCTACTCTCTCTGTCGCTGCCATATCTCTCCCTTTCGCCTTGTCTCTCTGTTGCTCTCTTTCTATCTCTGTACCTCTTTCATCCAATCTATCTCTCCGTCTATCTCTCTCTCTCTCTTTCTCTCCCAGGAAAACAGAGAGTAATGGTTCATGGGAATTTTTCCGGCTGGATGTAGGATTGTAGTGGAGTTCCCCAGGGGTCAGTATTGGAACCCTGGATTTCCCTGATGTATATAAATGATTGAGATATTGGTGTGCAGGGGACCATTTCAGAGTTTGTGGATGGCACAAAACTTGGGAGAATGATAAACAGAGAGGGGGACAGTGTAGAGCATCAAAAGGACATTTACAAGTTGGGAGAGTGGGCAGATAGGTGGCCAATGATGTTCAATGTGGAGACGTTTGATGTGATGCATTTTGGTAGGAGAAACATGGACATGAAAAACAAAATTAGGGGTGTAATTTTGAAGGGGGTGCAGGAGCAGAAAGACCTGGGTGAAGATGTGCATATTTCATTGAAGGTTGCAGGACAGGTTGAGCGAGTGGTTGATAAAGCATATTGTATCCTGGGCTTTACTAATAGGGGCTTAGAGTACAAGAGCAGGGAGGTTATGCTGAAATTATATAAGACGCTAGTTAGACCTCAGATGGAGTATTGTGTACAGTCCTGGGAGCCACACTATAGGAAGGATATGATTCCCGGGGCAGTGTGATTACGTGGGATGGAATTGAGATTTACACTCCTTCTGTGTTTGATGTTGGAATCAGCTTCATTTGAGGTGTGCTGTGTTTTGTAGACATTTTCAGATCTTTTTAAATAATTCCCTTTTTTTATAGACTGCATCACTGAGTGTGAATTGGAGCTTAGCATCCATTTTTTAAATTGTTTGAAAATAGTTTTAAACTTCGCCCCTAGTTCCAAACTCTCCCACAAGGGGAAACATCTTCTCCACATCCACCCTGTTAAGACCCCTCAGCAACTTACATCTTTCACTAAGATCACCTCTCCAAATTCTAAACTCCAATGGATACAAGCCCAGCCTGTCCAACCTTTCCTAATAAGAAAATCAGAATCCTTTCCTCATAAGGTCAGAGATGATGCGAAATGCCTCACACAATTGGCCTTGTCCTTGTCTTCATTGGCTTCTGAGCAACAACCTTCAATAACAATTATAATAATTTTGGGGAAAGGGCAGACGAGTGAGACCAGTGAAATTTTCCTTGCAGAGTGTCGAAAGTAGATTGATGGGCTGAATGTCCTCCTTCTGTGTTGTAAACTTTCTGTGTTACACACGCAGGTTAACATTTCATTCTCGAATAAGCTTCACTCTTTCCTCCATTGTAGGTTCCAGCACCTCCACATCACAAGTTGGGCAATGGATCTCCCTCCATTTTAAAGACGGGAATGGATCTTCCTCCACTTTAAAGATGGAGAAGACGTAGCCTAGTGGGACATAAGCAAGGCTTTTGGTAAGGTCCCACAAGGGAGAACGAAAGCGAAGGTAAGATCCCATGGGATCCAAGGCAATTTTTCAATTTGGATCCAGAATTGGCTGAGTGGCAGGAAGCAGAGGGTGATGGTCAAGGGGTGTTTTTGTGACTGAATCCCTGTGTCCAGTGGGGTTCCCCTGGGGTCGGTGTTGGGTCCCTTGCTGTGTGTGGTACGTATAAACAATTTAGACTTCAATGTAGGAGGGTTGATCAGCAAGTTTGTGGATGACACGATAATTGGTGGTGTGGTAAATAGTGAGGAGGAGAGCCTTAGATTACAGGCGGATATAGACGGACTGGTCAGTGGTTCAAGGACTTTAATCCGGATAAGTGTGAGGTGATGCACTTGGGCAGGACACACAAGGCACAGGAATATATGATGAATGGTAGGACCCTGGGATCTAATGCGCATTAGAGAGACCTTGGTGTGTATGTCCACTGGTCCCTTAAGGTAGTGGGACAGGTAAATAAGGTGTTTAAGAAGGCATATGAGATACTTTCCTTTATTAGCCGAGACATAGAATATAAGAGCAGGGAAGTCATGCTGGAACTGCATAAAACGCTGGTTAGGCCACAGCTAGAGTATTGCGTGTAGTTCTGGAGTCCGCATTGTAGGAAGGATGTGATTGCACTAGAGAGAGAGCAGAGGAGATTTACCAGGATGTTGCCTGGGCTGGAGAATGTAAGATATGAGGAGAGATAGGATAGACTTGGATTATTTTCCCATGAGCAGAGGAGATTGAGGAAGGACATGATTGAGGTGAATAAAATAATGAGGGGCATTGATAGGGTAGAGAGGAAGGAACTTTTCCCCTTGGTGGAGGGAACAATAACCACGGAGCATAGATTTAAGGCAGGGGGCAGGAGGGTTAGAGGGGAAGTAGGGAAGGATTTTTTCACCCAGAGGGTGGTGGGAATCTGGAACTCACTGCCTGAAAGGGGGTTAGAGGCAGAAACCCTCATAACATTTAAGAATATTTGGATGTGCACTTGCGATGCCTTGGCATAGAAGGCTGTGGGCCTAGTGCTGTAAAATAGGATTAGAATTGTTAGGTTCTTGTTCGATCGGCACAGACTTGATGGGCCGAAAGGCCTTTTTCTGTGCTGTTGACCTCTGTGACTCTATGACAGAGATATCCCTGCATTTTAAAGACGGAGAAGGGATCTACCTCAATTTTAAAGATTGAGAAAACATCTCCCTCCATTTTAATGACGGAGAAGGGATCTACCAACATTTTAAAGATGGAAAAGGGACCTCACTCTATTTTTAAGATGTAGGAGGTGTCGCCCTCCATTTAAAATATATAGAAGGGATCTCCGTACAATTTAAAATGGGGAAGGGATCCCCCTCCATTTTAATGATGTGGAAGGAATCCACTACATTTCAATTTGGACACAAACGCTCTCAAACACACAAACACACAATTGCACAGATATATTCTTTCTCATAAACGCAGACACACACACACATCCTCTCACACACAGACACACTCACGCACATATATTCTCTATTTCACACATACATACACACACACATTCTCTCTCACACTCACGCTACACAGATATATTATTCCTCATAGACACACACTCTCTCTCACACACTCACAAAGACATATTCTTTCTCATACACATGCTCACACAGACATAGTCACAATCACACAGATGTATTCTCAAACGCACACACATCCTCTCTCACACAGACACTGATTCTCTATCTCACCGATTCACACACAGACTCGTAGATCTATTCATTCTCATACACGCAAACACACACAATCTCTCACACACATATATTCTTCCTCACACACAAACACACACACACACACCAACTCACACACATACACGCTCTCTCACACACACACACATATATACATTCTCTCTCTCTCATGTACACACAAAAACACGCACACACTTGCACAGATATTTACTTTTTCATAGACGCAGGCACACACACATAAAAACCGGGATCGCATTGAATGTCAGAACAGGGTTGGAGGGTTAAATGGCCTCTTGCTCTTTCCATGTGCTATGACCAATATCCTTTATTCACTGTCTGGCTCTCAGTCACCCACTTGGTCTGAGAGTCTCTATTTCTCATTCACTCGATCTGTGTCTTCTCTCCCTGTCTCTCTTCCTCTGAGAATCTACTCTACAAACACCAGGCAGCCATTTTAGGTTTGTTCACAGTGGCCATTTTATGTCCCAACAGCAATGGGACATTTAGGACAGAGTTGACTCATGTAACATTAGTATTTTAAACGTGACAGAGACACAGGTATGGAGACATAAATTCCATGTGTATTCCCTGGAATATTGAAGGATCCGGGGGTTCAGTCCCACACTTTGCTGCTGTGAATTTGAATTCTGAATTTTCTAAAACTGAATCTGGAAGTAAAAACCCCCGGGATGGAATGATTCACATTCTTTCTGCTGCTGCAAAGCCCGTGTCTGTGTCTGTTTCTCAGTATTTATTAACAATTTAAGATAATAGGATAGAATGCCACTAGTTTGCCATAATTCAACTCGGTCAGAAATGTCCCAATGTTATGACCGATATCATTCTTTGATCGTCTGCCTGTTCATCCCCTCTCACTCTGTGTCTCTCTCTTTAACATTCCCTCATTCCGCGTCTGCTCTCTCTCTCTCTCTCTCTCTCTCCCCCTCTCAGATTCTGTAAGAAAAATCCCCAAACTCCAGGTGTCCATTTTAGGTTTGTTCACAGTGGCCATTTTATGTGCCCACAGCACTGGGACATTTATGACAGAGTTGACTACTCACGAATGGTAAATTAGTCCTTTCAACGTGACAGAGACACAGATATCTCCCTCCATTTTAAAGATGGAGAAACTCTGTTTATCACTCAATAGGCCCTGTCTTTACTTGGTATCTAACCCTGTGCTGCCCCTTCCCTGGGCCTGTTTGATGGGACAGAGCAGAGGGAATGTTACTCTCTATCGAACCCCATACTGTATATGGTTTGGGTGTGTTTGTTGAACAGTGTAGATGAAGCTTTACACTGGAATTTAGGTGAGGGGGTGATTTGATGAAATATTTCAGGATAATAATGGAAGTAGAGGTTTGAAAAAGACTAACTATTCCCGCCAGTTTGGGGAGTCTGGGCCTTGAGGCCATGGTTTTTCAACTATGTTTAGAATTTTAGAATTTCAGGAGAGAAACTAAGAAACACTTTAAAACACCAAGTGTGGTATTAGTTTGGATCTCTCTCACATGA
Organism: Cetorhinus maximus; assembly: GCF_964194155.1. NCBI lineage: Eukaryota > Metazoa > Chordata > Chondrichthyes > Lamniformes > Cetorhinidae > Cetorhinus > Cetorhinus maximus. The sequence goes on from NW_027598984.1 coordinate 24,074, forward strand.
ACGGAAATTGATGCTGAGCCACTAGTCCATGTTTAAAACTGAGGCTGATAGATTTCTGTTAGCTAACACGCTGCAGAGATATGAGACCAAGGGGTTCAATCACACATCAGCCTGGATCTCATTGAATGTCGGAACAGGGTTGGAGGGTTAAATGGCCTCTTGCTCTTTCCATGTGCTATGACCAATATCCTTTATTCACTGTCTGGCTCTCAGTCACCCACTTGGTCTGAGAGTCTCTATTTCTCATTCACTCGATCTGTGTCTTCTCTCCCTGCCTCTCTTCCTCTGAGAATCTAGTCTACAAACACCAGGCAGACATGTTAGGTTTGTTCCCAGTGGCCATTTTATGTCCCCACAGGAATGGGACATTTAGGACAGATTTGACTCCTCACGAATGGAAAATTAGTACTTTCAACGTGACAGAGACACAGATATCTCCCTCCATTTTAAAGATTGAAAAGGGAACTCCCTCCGTTTTAACGGTGGAGAAGTTATCTGCCTCCATTTTAAATATTGAGAATGGTTCTCGCTCCATTTCATCAGGTCTCTCTCTCCCTACCGCTTTTTCCTTCCCTCGACTCGTCTCTCTGAGGATCTCTCTCATCCCATCGCTATTTCGGACACTCACTCCCCTCTCTCTGCCTCTCCCTCACCCCACCCATTTTTCATTCACTCAATCGCCTCTCTCTATCTCTCTCCCTCGCCCTCTCTCTATTTCTCCCTCAGCCCATCTCATTGTCGCTATCTCCCTCTCTCTCTCCCCATCTCTCTCCCCTTCACCCTCTCTGTCTATCATTTCATCTCTCTGTCATTCTCTGACCCTCTCTCTCGCCCTCTCTCTCTTTCTTTCTCACCCCATCTCACTCTCACTATTTCCCTCTCTATCTCGCGCCCTCTCTCTTTCTTTCTCACCCCATCTCACTGTCACTATTTCCCTCTCTCTCTCACCCCATCTCTCTGCCCTTCACCCTCTCTCTCTGTCTCTCACTCTATCTCTGTCATTCTCTGACCCTCTCTCTATCGCCCCGTCTCTATCCCTGTCACCACCTCTCTCTGTCGCTCTCTCTCTCCCTCGCTCTGCCACTGTCTCTCTGTCACATTCGTTCTCTCTCACGCCTGTCTCTTTCTCCATCGCTCTCTTTCTCGCCTCGCTTTTCACTGTCTATCTCTCACTACAACACCCTGCCCCTCTCTCTATCTCGCCCTGTATCTCTCTCTCTCTTCACGAGTTTTGTCTCTCTTTCTCTATCTCAATCTGTCTCTCTCTCACCATCTCTCTGCCTCTCTCTCTCTCTCACTCTCTCTCTCACTCCATCAGCCTCCCCCTCTCCCCACCATCCCCAATTTCCCTTTTCAGCAAATTTTGGGTGTGAATCTGAAGGGAAAATATTTTCAGGGTTTCGGGGAAAGGACGGACGAGTGAGACCAGTGAAACTTTCCTTGCAGAGTGTCGAAAGTAGTTTGATGGTCTGACTGGCCTCCTCGATTAGATTCCAGCCTGTTACTCAATCGCGGGTATCTATTATTCTATATATAAAACCCCAAACCCCTCGATTAGATTCCAGTCTGTTACTCAATCCCGGGTATCTATTATTCTATGTATAAACACCCTGAACCCCTCGATTAGATTCCAGTCTGTACCTCACTCCCGGGAATCTGTTATTCTATATATAAACCAGCCCGAACCCCTTGATTAGATTCCAGTCTGTAACTCATTCCCGGGTATCTGTTATTCTATATATAAACCCCCTGAACCCCTCGATTAGATTCCACTCTGTAACTCACTCCCGTTGTGTTATTCTATGTATAAACCATTCCAAATCCCTCCATTAGATTCTGTTCTGTAACTTACTCCCGGGTATCTGTTATTCAAAATATAATCCACCCCAATGCCCAATTTTAGATTCCAGTCTGTAACTCACTCCCGGGTGTCTGTTGTTCTATATATAAACCACCCCAAAACGCTCGATTTGATTCCAGACTGTAGCTCACACCCGGGTAACTGTTATTCTATGTATAAACCCCCCGAAACTCTCGATGAGATTCCAGTCTGTAACTCACTCCCGGGTACCTGTTATTCTGTATATAAACCACCGCGAACCCCTTGATTAGATTCCAGTCTGTAACTCAGTCCCGGTTATCTGTTAATCTGTATATAATCCACCCCGAACCCCTCGATTATATTCCAGTCTGTAACTCACTCCCGGGTATCTGTTATTATATACATAAACTACCCCGAACCCCTCAATTAGATTCCAGTCTGTAACTCACTCCCGGGTATGTTGTTCTGTATATAAATCCCCAAAATCCCTCGATTAGATTCCATGGATAAACGATATGACAGGACAATGTTGTTTATACCCAGGCACATTGAAAAATAATTGGAGCTTTTCCATTTTCTCCAGCTGATGAACTTTTAATTTGAACACTGTATTTATTTTGAAATCTAATTCAAAGGAGAATGAGGCTTTTTAACAGCATAACTCAAGTGTTGAGGGAGCTTTACTCTGTATCAAACCCCATGCTGTACCTGTCCTGGGAGTGTTTGATGGGGACAGTATCGAGGGAGCTTTACTCTGTACCTAACCCCGTGCTGTACCTGTCCAGGGAGTGTTTGATGGGGACAGTTTCGAGGGAGCTTTACTCTGTATCTAAAACAGTGCTTTACCTGCCCTGGGAGTGTTTGACGGGGAAAGTGTAGAGGTAGCTTTAGTCTGTATCTAACCCTGTCCTGTTCCTGTCCTGGGAGTGTTTGATGGGGACAGTATAGAGGGAGCTTAACTCTGTATCTAACCCTGTTCTGGGAGTGTTTAATGGGAACAGTGTAGAGGGAGCTTTACTCTAATTCTAACCCAGTGCTTTACCTATCCTGGGAGTGTTTGATGAACACAGTGTAGAGGGAGCTTTACTCTATATCTAACCCCATGCTGTACGTGCTCTGGGAGTGTTTGATGGGCACAGTGTAGAGGGAGCTTTACTCTGTATCTAACCCTTTTGCTGTACCTATCCTTGGAGTGTTTGATGGGGACAGTAACGAGGGAGCTTTACTCTGTATCTAACCCCGTGCTGTACCTGTCCTGGGAGTGTTTGATGGGGACAGCTTAGAGGGAAATTTACTCTGTATCTAACCCCGTGCTGTACCTGCCCTGGGAGTGTATGTTGGGCACAGTGTAGGGGGAGCTTTACTCTGTATCTAACCCCGTGCTGTACCAGTCCAGGGAGTGTTTGATGGGGAGAGTATAGAGGGAGGTTTACACTGTATCTAACCCTGTGCTCTACCGGACATGGGAGTGTTTGATTGAGACAGTGTAGAGGGAGCTTTACTCTGTATCTAACCCAGTGCTTTTCCTGCCCTGGGAGTGTTTGATGGGGAAAGTGTAGAGGAAGCTTTACTCTATCTAACACTGTCCTGTTCCTGTCCTGGGAGTGTTTGATGAGGACAGTATCGAGGGAGCTTTGCTCTGTATATAACCCTGTTCTGTTCCTGTCCAGGGAGTGTTTGACGGGGACATTGCAGAGGGACCTTTACTCTGTATCTAAACCTGTGCTGTACCTGTCCTGGTAGTGTTTGATGGGGACGGTGTAGAGGGAGATATACTCTGTGTCTAACACCGTGCTGTACCTGCCCTGGGAGTGATTGATGGGGACAGTGTAGAGGGAGCGTTACTCTGTATTTAACCCCGTGCTGTACCTGTCCTGGGAGGGTTTGATGGGGACAGTTTAGAGAGAGCTTTACTCTGTATATAACCCTGTCCTGTACCTGCCCTGGGAGTGCTTCATGGGGACAGTGTAGAGGGAGCTTTAATCTGTATCTTACCCCGGGCAGTACCAGTCCTGGGACTGTTTGATGGGGACAGGTTAGCGGGAGCTTTACTCTGTATCTAACCCCGTGCTGTACCTGCCCTGGGAGTGTATGATGGGCACAGTGTAGGGGGAGATTTACTCTGCATCTTACCCCGTACTGTACCTGCCCTGGGAGTGTATGATGGGCACAGTGTAGGGGGAGCTATAGTCTGTATCTAAACCCGTGCTGTACCAGACCTGGGAGTGTACGATGGGGACAGTATAGAGGGAGCTTTACTCTGTATCTAACCCTGAGCTGTACCAGTCCTGGGAGTGTTTGATGTAGACAGTGTAGAGGGAGCTTTACTCTGTATCTAACCCCGTGCTGTACCTGTACTGGTAGTGTTCGATTGGGACAGTATAGAGGGAGCTTTTTTCTGTATCTAACCCTGAGCTGTACCAGTCCTGGGAGTGTTTGATGTAGACAGTGTAGAGAGAATTTTATTCTGTATCTAACCCCGTGGTGTACCTGCCCTGGGAGTGTATGATGTCCAAAGTGTAGGGGGAGCTTTACTGTGTATTTAACCCCGTGCTGTACCAGTCCTGGGAGTGTTTGATGGGGAGAGTATAGAGGGAGTTTTACTCTGTATCTAACCCTGTCCGGTTCCTGTCCAGGGAGTGTTTGATTGGTACATTATCGAGGGAGCTTTACTCTGTATCTAACTCCGTGCTGTACCTGTCCTGGGAGTGTTTCATTGGTACAGTATCGAGGGAGCTTTACTCTGTATCTAACCCTGTGCTGTACCAGACCTGGGAGTGTTTGATGGGGACAGTATAGAGGGAGCTTTACTCTGTATCTAGCCCCTGCTGCATCATCTCTGGGAGTGTTTGTTGGCAACATACTCGCCCAAAACAACAACAATCCACAAATCAGGCCTAATAAATTGAACATCAGTTTACTTGTTTGATTCTCCCTGGTCTGTTCTGATTCTCTGATAGATTCGTCGTGTTTACCCTCCACATGAGCAGTCATCCTAATCCCGTCTACCTGTCCTGCTCCCAACGCGGCATCTGACTACAGTAAGGCCAGTGACACAGGAACCTCTTGAGTGAGACAGGTGAGTCTTGAACCTGACCTGGGTATATGTGAGTGACCTGGGTTAATCCGACACTCCAGGGACAGTTTAGACAGTTTGAGTGCATCACATCTTTGCCAGAATGAGACCTGGAATCCAAGGGTTAAATTGCAAAGTGAGATTGCACAAACTCGGGTTGTATTCCCTGAAATTTAGTAGCATCAGGGGTGACTTGATCAAATTATCAAATCCTGAGAGGAACTGAGGGGGGAGATTAGGGGAATGTATGAGCTCTTGTCCTGAGTAACAAGCTTTGTGAGGCATCTTATCGAATCCCTTTTGAACAGACAAGTATCCACCTGTCACTATAGGTTATCTGTATGTTGCAAAGTTATTCTGATAATTTTCATCCCACAGAGTCAAAATTTCTGCGATTCTGTGACTGAGTCAGAACTTCAAATAGTTCAGATTCACTGTTTAAAATAAGCAGTCACTTTTCTGTGGTGGTTTTTGAGATTGAGTATGGATCTCAGAATCTGTCAGTGGAAGGGAGTTTCTACAGAGATAGGAAATGGGATTGATGAATAAAGGTGCAGGATTTTGTTCACTGCATTAGATTGTGTCTGTTGCAGTTTCCCAGGAGTTTACATTTTCATGGGAAAGGGATGATTATCCAATGTCAACAATTCAATTTCTTCAGACAAGTGAAAACGCAAGAGAAAGAGGGAATATACCAACACTGGAACAAACAGGCAACTGTATGAGGAAGGTTTCAATTCTCTGCATGTTTTAATGTGAATTCCTGAGCTAAAGATTGAAATAAACAGGTGTTTAAATCTCACACTGGGATGCCGTACAATTTCAGTCCTGTTATCCCAAAATTAAAAATAAAAATCTACAATTAGCTGGAGCTGGAAATCTGTCAGTTGATGAATGTTGTCTTGAAAATTTCACCCTGAATAGTGTGAGCCTTAGTATTGTGGAAACGTGTGAAGAAAGTGTTTGCATTCACACATTCCTACATTGTGAAATGTAAGTTAGCTTTGAAACAATAGGATGTAGGGCCAGGGAGTCTGAATGGACAACACGATTTGGATGATTAAAGAGTGAATTTTAATGATGTCCTTTGAAGAAGCCGTTTACTGTAAATGTCCCGAGACAATGAAATGCTTCAAAGGAAATATCCCGGTTGACAGAAGTGGTTCCCCAATGTCTGAAACACTTTCCCAAGTCTTCAGAGACATGAAGGGGGCAGAGATATTGTAAGATACAGATCATGAGATACCAGTGAATCACAGAATTGAAGTTGTGGGGCCCTCTCCTGTTTCAGAATGTCAGTTTTGATGTTTAACTCTGTGAAACTTGGCTAATGATTCAGAAAGCAGGAAGTTCCAATCCAATCTGTAACCTGCACTTCAAATTCCAAAGAGATATGTACACCTTATGTGAATGGGTGAAATAGTGAAAGATGGATTTCATTATAGGCAAATGTGTGGCTGCCCACTTTAAAAAGGATGGAACAGGTTACATTATAAATGGTGAAAAGCTGCAAACAGTGAGGGTCCAAAGAGTCCCTATCCATTTGTGTCAAGACTAAGAAAACATCAGACAGTTCCAATCAGAAATTAAATTTGATATTTGGGATAAAGCTGATTAAAAACTCACACTACCCATTCCATGAATCAGCCTCTGTAACCTGCACTTCAGCACATCACAAGAAAAATGATATTTTCAACGGTTCATGATTCCAGTCTGTAACTCAATCCCGGGTATCTATTATTCTATATATAAACCCCCTGAACCCCTCGATTAGATTCCAGTCTGTAACTCAATCCCGGGTATCTATTATTCTCTATATAAACAACCTGAACCCTTTATTTAGATTCCAGTCTGTAACTCAATCCCGGGTATCAATTATTCTACATATAAACCCCCTGAACCCCTCGATTAGATTCCAGTCTGTAACTCAAACCCGGGAATCAATTATTCTACATATAAACCTCCCAAAACCACTCGATTAGATTCTACTCTGTAACTCACTCCGGGGAATCTGTTATTCTATATATAAACCACCCGGAAGCACTCGATTAGATTCCAGTCTGTAACTCACTCCGGGGAAGCTGTTGTTCTATATATACACCACCCCAAACCCCTCGATTAGATTCCAGTCTGTAACATACTCTCGGGTATCTATGATTCTATGTTTAAACCCTCTGAACCCCTCGATTATATTCCAGTCTGTAACTCACTCCCGGGTAACTGTTATTCTATATATAAAAGCCCCGAACCCCTCGATGAGATTCCAGTCTGTAACTCACTCCCGGGTATCTGTTATTCTATATAATTATAAACCACCTCGAACCCCTCGATGAGATTCCAGTCTGTAACTCGCTCCCGGGAAACTGTTATTCTATATATAAAAACCCCGAACCCCTCGATGAGATTCCACTCTGTAACTCACTCCCATTATGTTATTCTATGTATAAACCATCCCAAATCCCTCCATTAGATTCTGTTCTGTAACTCACTCCCGGGTATCTGTTATTCAAAATATAAACCACTCCAACCCCTCAATTAGATTCCAGTCTGCACCTCACTCCCGGGTGTCTGTTATTCTATGTAAAAACCACCCCAACCCCCTCTTTTGGATTCCAGTCTGTAACTCACTCCTGGGTGTCTCTTATTCTATATGTAAACCACCCCATACCCCTCGATTAGATTCCAGTCTGAAACTCACTCCCGGGTGTCTGTTATTCTATATATAAACCACCCCATACCCCTGGATTGGATTCCAGTCTGTAACTCACTCCCGGGTAACTGTTATTCTTATATAAACCTCCCCAAACCCCTCGATTTGATTCCAGTATGTAACTCATTCCCGGGTATCTGTTATTCTATATATAAATCCCCCGAACCCCTCGATGATATTCCAGTCTGTAACTCACTCGCGGGTATCTGTTGTTCTATATATAAACCACCACGAACACCTCAATTAGATTCCAGCCTGAAAATCACTCCCGGGTATCTGTTATCCTATATATAAACCACCACAAAACCTACGATTTGATTCCAGTCTAACTCACTCTTGGTTATCTGTGATTCTATATTTAAAACCCCTAAACCCCTCGATTAGATTCCAGTCTGTAACTCACTCCCGGGAATCAATTATTCTACATATAAACCCCCTGAACACCTCGATTAGATTCCAGTCTGTAACTCACTGCAGGGAATCTGTTATTCTATATATACACTCCCCAAACCCCTCGATTAGATTCCAATCTTTAACATACTCTCGGGTATCTATGATTCTATATATAATCCACCCCGAACCCCTCGATTTGATTCCAGTCTGTAACTCAGTCCCGGGTACTGTTATTCTATGTATAAACACCCCGAAACCCTCGATGAGATTCCAGTCTGTAACTCACTCCCGGGTAACTGTTATTCTATATATAAACCCCCGAACCCCTCGATGAGATTCCACTCTGTAACTCACTCCCTTTGTGTTATTCTATGTATAAACCATTCCAAATCCCTCCATTAGATTCTGTTCTGTAACTCACTCCCGGGTATCTGTTATTCTATGTAAAAACCACCCCAAACCCCTCTTTTAGATTCCAGTCTGTAACTCACTCCCGGGTGTCTCTTATTCTATATATAAACCACCCCAAACCCCTCGATTTGATTCCAGTCTGTAAATCACACCCGGGTAACTGTTATTCTAAGTATAAACCCCCCCCCCGACACCCAGGATGAGATTCCAGTCTGTAACTCACTCCCGGGTATCTGTTATTCTATATATAAATCCCCCGAACCCCTCAATGAGATTCCAGTCTGTAACTCACTCCCGGGTATCTGTTATTCTATATATAAACCACCCCGACCCCCTCGATTAGATTCCAGTCTGTAACTCACTCGCAGGTATCTGTTATTCTATATATAAACCACCACGAACACCTCAATTAGATTCCAGCCTGAAAATCACTCCCGGGTATCTGTTTTCCTATATATAAACAACCACAAAACCTACGATTTGATTCCAGTCTAACTCACTCCCGGGAATCAATTGTTCTACATATAAACCCCCTGAACCCCTCGATTAGATTCCAGTCTGTAACTCAATCCCGCGAATCAATTATTCTACATATAAATCCCCTGAACCCCTCGATTAGATTCCAGTCTGTAACACAAGGCTGGGAATCAATTATTCTACATATAAACCACCTGAACCCCTCGATTAGATTCCAGCCTGTAACTCAATCCCGCGAATCAATGATTCTACATATAAACCCCCTGAAGCCCTCGATTAGATTCCAGTCTGTAACTCAATCCCGCTAATCAATTATTCTACATATAAACCCCCTGAACCCCTCGATTAGATTCCAGTCTGTAACTCACTTTCGGGTAACTGTTATTCTATAAATAAACCCCCTGAAGTCCTCGATTAGATTCCAGTCTGTAACTCACTCCCGGGTATCTGTTATTCTATATATAAACCACCCCGAACCCCGCGATTAGATTCCAGTCTGTAACTCACTCCAGGGTATTTGTTATTCTGTATATAAACCACCCCGAACCCCTCGATTAGATTCCAGTC
>NW_027598985.1:0-33489 GCF_964194155.1 Cetorhinus maximus
GGTTAAGGGTTTTTTTCTCTCCCTGTGTATGTTTGCAGGTGTTTGTCCTGTGTCCTGTGTCTGATGGACAGCTCCCGTCACTGCTCCATTCATGTCCTTGTAACATCTCCCAGGCAACAGGACTGGCTTCGTTCTTCTCACTTTCAAACCCATTCCCGATTTTTTAATCCTCTTGTTTCAGGCCCCGTCTCTCCTGGCAAATTCCGAAATGCAACTAACCAACTTGCCGGAGAAGATTTTACAACTTTGTTTCTCGGTAACACCTTCAGGTTGAATCTACGCCTTTTCCCTGAAATAATTTGCAAATATTTTTAAACAAGCAAATTAAGGCCTTTTTTTGTAAACAGAACCAATCGAACATCTGTCTCCTGTGAGGGAGGAAGGGAAACTTGTTTATTTTATTTTAATTTGTTTGTGTCCTTTCCTCACTCGATTACACTATCTCTCCCTCTTTCACCTGCTTCCCTGCAATCTCTCACTCTTTTACTTTCTGTCTCTCCTCTCTTCCTTGTCTCATTCTCTCTCTCTCCTTTCCTTTAGGTATCTCCACCTCTCTCTCTCCCTCCCCATTTCTTCATTTCTCTCCCTCTCACTCTCTTTCCTTCCTTCATACTCTCGCCATGTCTCTCTTCTCTGTTTCCCTCTCTCCTCTCTCTCCCCTCTCCTTCGGTGTGTCTGTCCTGTCTGTCCTCTCTCTCTCTGTCCTGACTCCCTCTGTCTTTCTCTCTCTTTGTCTGTGTGTCTCTCTCACTGTCTGTCTCTTTCTCTCTCACTGTCTCTCTCTCTCCCTCTCTCTCACTGTCTGACTCTCTCTCACTGTCCATCTCTGTGTCTCTCTCTCTCTGTCTGTCTCTCTTTCTGTCTGTTTCTCTCTCTCTCTGCCTGCCTCTGTCTCTTTCGCTGCCTGCCATTCTCTCTCTTTCTCTGTCTGGCTCTCTTTCTCTGTCAGTCTCTCTCTCTCTTTCTCACTGTCTGTCTCTGCCTCTCTCTTTCTCACTGTATTTCTCTCTCTCTCTCTGCCTGCCTTTCTCTCTCTCTTTCTCTGTCTGTCTCTCTCTCTCTCTCTCTCTCTCTCTGTCCTGTCTGTCTCTCTCTTTCTTTCTCTCTCTCTCTCTCTCTTTCTTTCTCTGTGTCTCTTTCTTCTTTTTCTCTCTCACTGTCTCTCTCACTCTCTCTCTCTCTCTCTCACTCTCTCTGTTTCTCTTTCTGTTATGCCCAGGTGTCAGTGCGGAAAGCCACATTTCATGGCCCCACACAGTTCCCCTTGTTAACCCTAGTTTCCTTTGCACGAGTGAGGATGTGTTACAAACCCTCTGAACGTCAGCCCGAGTTCGAGTGGTCAGTCTCTGGGCCCTGGACTACAGCCGCTGTAATGGCTCAGTGCCCCAGCCAGGACCTACCTGTGACTCCAGTCTCTCACTACCACGGTTAGCTCTTAATGGTCTGTTTAAGGGGGTGACTCACCGCCACCTCCCTGGGGTAACTAGAGATGAAGCCTTCCCTTAATACCCATATACAAAGGAGGAAAAGCTGGGGGACAGACACACACTCACTTTGTTTACATAATATACAGTCAAAACCAACACAAAAACATAATGTGGAGTTATCAGCAACCTCAGATTCACAGAGCGACAGGTGATGATATAACGTGGACTGGGATCATGGTTAGAACAGCCCCAAACATCCCACATGAACACACTGCACCCAAGGGGACAGCCTTAGCCCAAAGAACTCTGGCAAAAAAATTCCGGGTAGCCCCTCACCCCTCACCCCTCTTCAAGCAGTGTCCAGGGATCTTTAACATTCACCAGAACAGGAAGTCAGTTTAACATCCCTCAGTACTGCCCCTCTGACAGTACAGCGTTCCCTCAGTACTGACCAACAGTGCGGCACTCCCTCAGTACTGACTCTCCGACAGTGCGGCACTCCCTCAGTACTGACCAACAGTGCGGCACTCCCTCAGTACTGACTCTCCGACAGTGCGGCACTCCCTCAGTACTGACCAACAGTGCGGCACTCCCTCAGTACTGACTCTCCGACAGTGCGGCACTCCCTCGGTACTGACCTTCCGACAGTGCGGCACTCCCTCAGTACTGACCCTCCAACAGTGCGGCACTCCCTCAGTACTGACTCTCCAACAGTGCGGCACTCCCTCAGTACTGACCCTCCGACAGTTTGGCACTCCCTCAGTACTGACTCTCCAACAGTTTGGCACCCCCTCAGTACTGACCCTCCGACAGTGCGGCGCTCCCTCAGTACTGACCCTCTGACAGTGCAGCACTCCCTCAGTACTGACCCTCTGACAGTGCAGCACTCCCTCAGTACTGACCCTCTGACAGTGCGGCGCTCCCTTAGTACTGACCCTCTGACAGTGCGGCACTCCCTCAGTACTGACCCTCCGACAGTGCGGCTCTCCCTCAGTACTGACCCTCTGTGCCTGACCAACAGGTGAGAGGCCTGGTAGCTGATTCCACCTGGAGCAGGTTTAAAGGTGAGAAGCCATTAATCAGAAGCAGTTTGGAAAGATCTTTGTTTGGATTAGTGAGTAACTCTGCTAATGGGCAGCTGATTAGCGTCTCTACATTTCTGCATTAACTGATGCCATTCCAGAATCACTGAACAGGAAATCAGCCCCTGTTGATGGTCAGTTCCAGGAATTGGTGGATTTGTGCTGAGATCTCAGAGGGTTGTAGGAGTTCATGGAGATGAGATGGTGTGGGTGGGGGAATAGGGGTGTGGGTGGGGGAATAGGGGTGTGGGTGGGGGAATAGGGGGGTGGGTGGGGGAATAGGGGGGTGGGTGGGGGGAATAGGGGTGGGTGGGGGGATAGGGGTGGGTGAGGGGAATAGGGGTGGGTGGGGGGATAGGGGTGGGTGGGGGAATAGGGGTGGGTGGGGGGATAGGGGTGGGTGGGGGGATAGGGGTGGGTGGGGGGATAGGGGTGGGTGGGGGGATAGGGGTGGGTGGGGGGATAGGGTTGGGATGCGGTGTTGCCAAGCCCCAGAGCAATTTATACTTGCAGACGAAAACTTTAAAATGTGTAGTTTGAGGCTCCATGTGCAAGACCCCCCCCACATAGTCCCCCACCCTCCCCTTCCTGACACACAAGCTGGTGAAAGTGCAAAGGTCGTCTGGGCTCAGAATGGACCAAGAGCAGGGGGTCTGTGTGGGGGTTAAGGTGAGCAGGGGGTCTCTGTGGGGGTTAAGGTGAGCAGGGGGTCTCTGTGGGGGTTAAGGTGAGCAGGTGGTCTCTGTGGGGGTTAAGGTGAGCAGGGGGTCCCTGTGGGGGTTAAGGTGAGCAGGGGGTCTCTGTGGGGGTTAAGGTGAGCAGGGGGTCTCTGTGGGGGTTAAGGTGAGCAGGGGATAGTTGGGGTCGGTGGGGGAGGTTATTTAAAAAGTGTGGAAACTTTGGAAAAAAAATTCGATAAATACTCTCTGCACTGTCGGAGGGTCAGTACTGAGGGAGTGCCGCACTGTCAGAGGGTCAGTACTGAGGGAGTGCTGCACTGTCGGAGGGTCAGTACTGAAGGAGTGCCGCACTGTCGGATGGTCAGTACTGAGGGAGTGCCGCACTGTCGGAGGGTCAGTACTGAGGGAGTGCCGCACTGTCAGAGGGTCAGTACTGAGGGAGCGCAGCACTGTCAGAGGGTCAGTACTGAGGGAACGCCGCACTGTCGGAGGGTCAGTACTGAGGGAGTGCCGCACTGTCGGAGGGTCAGTACTGAGGGAGCGCCGCACTGTCGGAGGGTCAGTACTGAGGGAGAGCCGCACTGTCGGAGGGACAGTACTGAGGGAGTGCCGCACTGTCGGAGGGTCAGTACTGAGGGAGTGCCGCACTGTCGGAGTGTCAGTACTGAGGGAGTGCCGCACTGTCGGAGGGTCAGCACTGAGGGAGTGCCGCACTGTCGGAGGGTCAGCACTGAGGGAGTGCCGCACTGTCGGAGGGTCAGTACTGAGGGAGTGCCGCACTGTCGGAGGGTCAGTACTGAGGGAGTGCCGCACTGTCGGAGGGTCAGTACTGAGGGAGTGCCGCACTGTCGGAGGGTCAGTACTGAGGGAGTGCCGCACTGTCGGACGGTCAGTACCGAGGGAGTGCCGCACTGTCGGAGGGTCAGTACTGAGGGAGTGCCGCACTGTCGGAGGGTCAGTACTGAGGGAGTGCCGCTCTGTCGGAGGGTCAGTACTGAGGAAGTACTCGATAAATACTTTAAGATAATATATTTGCGGGGGGTGGGGTCAGAGCAAGGGGGGAGTGGGACTAATTGGATAGCTTTCAAAGGGGATAGTACAGGCACGATGGTCCAAATGGACTTCCTTTGCAGTGTATGATTGCATGAAATCCAGCACGTCCTAACTCTCTCTCCCTCTCCAGCCTCTCCAGAGGCGACGTGGGATTGCCCAGCGCTGGTGGTCATTGAAGCCGAGACTTCCCTCCCAAGTCCCACTCAGCATTCAGACTCCCGCTGGCCCCCTTGAATGCAGGGAAAGAGATTAGGGTTAGGGGGGAGGGGGTGGATTGGTGGGGGGTGGGGGGTGGGGAAGGCTTCAACTCCCATAACTCAGGGCCCGGGCCATTCTTCCACTAAGACAGATCACCGTAAAGTCCTGAGCACTTCACAACCAATTAGAGATGCATTAAAGAGCCATTTGCATTTCAACAGAGGGTCTTCATGAAAGCTATTCATAAACCTCTAGCCCTGTGCAAAGCTGGGTGGGGGTGGAGGAGGGGGAGAGAGAGGAGCAGGAGGGAGGAGCTGGTTCACAAGGAGACCAGAGTTCAACTTAGTCAGTTGGGGTGGGAGGCAAAAGAAAAAAAGATTCCCAAAAAAAGCTCCACTTCCCTTTCTGACTGGCAGCAACTCCTCAGTCAGAAAGAAATGCCGGAAATCTGATATTCAAACAAAAAATGCTGGGAAAACTCAGCAGCATCTGCAGAGAGGGGAAGAGAGTTAACATTTCCCATTCCTGACCTTCCCCGTCCCCCCACTCCAGCACTGCTCAGAAACCTATCGCGCAGGAGACGGCCATTCAGCCCCTCGTTTTTGTGCTAGCCCTCAGACTCTCGTGCGTCACTCGTTTCCCGCATCCCCCCCACACCCTTATTTATTTATTTTTTGCGCGTAACCCGATAACGTTCCCCGTCTCCCAAGTCCCTGTCCGGCTCCTTTCTCCCCCAAGATTACTCACGGGGGATCGGGTTTTTTTTCCCCAGGCACGTCAACACAGATCCCGACAAGTCTCGGGTTGAAAAGACGAGAGGAAAACGCTGCGGATGCTGGAGACCGGAAACAAAAGCCGAAAGCGCGGGAAAATCCCAGCACGTCTGACAGCGTCTGTGGAGAGGAAGACAGAGAGTTAACGTTTCGTGTCCCTGTGACTCTCTTCTTCAGAGAAAACCCGAGGATGAAGATTCACGCGGACTCGAAACATTAACTCTCTGTCTTTCCCTCTACAGAGGCCGTCAGTCCCGCTGGGGTTTTTCCAGCACTTTCTCTTTGCGTTACGGATTGAAGAGATTATACTTGTCGTTCCCACTTCCCCGCCCAATCACATCTCCCCTCGACCACTTCAAATACAGCACCTCTGGTTACCATCCCGAACACTGCTGCCCCCCCTCCCTCCCCGTGTCCTCCGGCACACCGAGTCCTGGGTGCCCACACCCCACTCTCCGCTGGCTCCCTCTCCGACAACGCCCTGATTTCCAGCAGCGAGCGGGGCTGGGGTAGGGACAAAACGGTCCTGAGGCTAATTGTTGCCCCCCCCCGGGGCTTTGAGCCTGGGGTCTCCCCATTCGGACAGACGAAAGCCGATTTGTGAGCAGCTTGTGGGGAAGGGCCTGCCCAGAGGGACCCTTCCCCAAAATCCAAGTGTATGAGACCAATCACATGTTCCAGTGTTCTCCTAGTTGCCCCCCTCCCTCCCCCTCCCCCTCCCTCTCCCCCTCCCCCTCCCCCTCCCTCTCCCTCTCCCTCCCCCTCCCCCTCCCTCTCCCCCTCCCCCTCCCCCTCCCTCTCCCTCTCCCTCTCCCTCTCCCTCTCCCTCTCTACCTTCTGTAAACCTGTTCTCCTCACCCATTAACCCCCCCGCCCCCCCCGGGCTCGCTGGCCAACACTGGCCCCCGATTGGACAATGCCTCGTTTTTAAAATACTCATCCTTGTTTTCAAATCCCTCAGTGCCCTCACCCCACCTCCCTATCCCTGTAACCTCCCCCAGTCTCTGTAACCTCCTCCAGTCCCTGTAACCTCCTCTAGTCCCTACAACCCTCCCTATCTCTATAGCTCCTCCAGTCCCTACAACTCAACCCATCTCTGTCACCACCTCCAGTCCCTACAACGCTCCCTAACTTTGTAATGTCCTCCAGACCCTACAACCCTCCCTCTCTCTGTAACCTCCTCTACCCCCTACAGCCCTCCCTATCTCTGTAACCTCCTCCACCCCTTAAAACCCTCCGAGATCTCTGCGCTCCTCCAATTCTGGCCTCTTGTGCATCCCCTGATTCCCATCGCTCCACCGTTGGCGGCCGGGCCTTCAGCTGCCTGGGGCCCTGAGCTCTGGAATTCCCTCCCTAAACCTCTCCGCCTCTCTCTCTCCTCCTTTAAGATGCTCCTTAAGAATTACCGCTTTTGGTCACCTGTCCCTAATATCTCCTCACGTGGCTCGGGCTTGTCAAACTCCCTTCGATAATTGTTGCTGCAAAGCACCTTGGGCAATTTCACCAAGTTAAAAAGGTGCTATACAAATGAAAGCTGTTGTAGTATCGAGGCAGGTGGGGCTGATGGGTGAGATTTGTCCTCAAATTCCCAGGTTACTTATCCAGTAACACGACCACTGCCCCCTCTGTACCCAGCGCCAGTTTAACGGGTGAGAGCATCAGGAAGATGTGATGGGCCCCGTCTGTCCTGAGGGGGGCAGGAATGCCAAGGGGAGGAGGTGATGCTTCAGTTGTACAGTCAGACCCCAACAGGAGTAACAACGGGTTCAATTCTGGGCCCCGCACGCACCTCAGGAAGGAGATACCGGTCTTTGGGGTCAGGGTGGATGCAGCAGAGATTCACCAGAACGATCCCGGGGCTAAAAGGGGTTAAAATACAAGAACAGGGTTGCTCAGAGCTGAAGTGTTGACTGTGTTTCTCTCTCCACACGTGCTGCCTAACCTGTTGAGTGTTCTGTTTTTATTTCAAATTTCTGGCCTCTGCAGCATTTACAGCTTTTGCACCTGTCTCCTGTCGGCTACAGGTATGAGCCTAGGGGAAAGTGCGCACTAACATGTCATTATTTAGCGGATCTTTCGCTATTGTTTAGGAGGGGATTAGATTAGGGGCAGTGAGCACCTTCAGCAGCTAACCCTTAACGTTCCTTACCCTCTTCCTGGTTCCAATGTATTCCCGCCTCCTGAATTTCGTTCCCTCTTCTCCAGGAGCAATCGTGAGTTCGGGGATTCAGCTAATTTCCCGGCGTACCCCCAACCTTGCCGGCTCCCTTCTCCTGAATCAAACAGACTCCCCGGTTACCCGCCTCGACCTCCTGGCTGAAGGCTCCGCACTTTGTCCGTCGCACACCGACTGGAACGTTGAATCTCAGGGAAACGGAAAGGATTCTGAAGGGGGTTTGACAGGGTGGACGCTGAGAGATCGTTTCCCCCTGGTCGGGGGAATCTAAAACGCACAGGGATGGGGGGCACAGTCTCAGGATAAGGGGGCAGATTATTCAGGACGGAGATGAGGAGAAATCACTTCACTCAAAGGGTTGTGAATCTTTGGAATTCTCTAACCCGGAGGGTTGTAGATGCTCCATCGGTGAGTATATTTGAGGCTGGGCTGGACAGGTTTTTGGCTCTTAGGGAATTAAGGGATTTGGGGAGTGGGAGGGGGTGAAGTGGAGTTGGAGTCACGATCGTATTGAATGGCAGAGCAGACTCGACGAGCTGAGTGCTCGACTCCTGCTCCAGTTTCTCACGTTCCTGTGGAACCTTCACCCTGAAACTCCGAGTGTGTAGAGACCGACAACGCTCCGATATCCTCCTGGCTGGAAACCCGCTTTCCATCTCCTGTAAACTTCAACTCATCGCACAGACTCTGCTGACTTCTTCACCCATCACATACCCCCTCCCACTGCAACCCCCCCTCCCCTCCCCTCCCCCACCGCACCCCCTCCACAACCCCACCCCCTCCCACAACAAACCCCCTCCCACTGCAAACCCCCTCCCATCTCAACCCCTCCCTCTCCCACCCCCTCCCACTCCACCCCCTCCCCAACCCCACCCCCTCCCATCCCCCTCCCCCACCGCACCCCCTCCCCCACCGCACCCCCTCCCCCACCCCACCCCCTCCCCCACCGCACTCCCTCCCACTGCAAACTCCCCTCCCATCTCACCCCCTCCCCTCCCACTCCACCCCCTCCCCTCCCACCCCCTCCCACTCCACCCCCCACACCACCCCCTCCCCCACCGCACCCCCTCCCACCCCTTGCCCTCCCACCGCACCCCCTCCCCCCACCCCCTCCCACCCCACCCCCTCCCACCGCACCCCCTCCCCTCCCCCACCCCACCCCCTCCCACCCCACCCCCTCCCACTGCAAACCCCCTCCCCCACCGGACCCCCTCCCATTTCACCCCCCCACCCCACCGACTCCCATCCCACCCCCTCCCCCACCGCACCCCCTCCCCTACCCCACCCCCTCCCACTGCAAACCCTCTCCCCCACCGCACCCCCTCCCATTTCACCCCCCCACCCCACCGACTCCCATCCCACCCCCCACCCCCACCACACCCCCCACCGCACCCCCTCCCTCTCCGCACCCCCTCCCCCACCGCACCCCCCACCGCACCCCCTCCCACCCCGCACCCCCTCCCACCCCACCCTCTCCCTCCCCACCGCCCCCCCCCAAACCGCACCTACCCCTCAACAACAACATCGCCCCCTTGCACGATGATCGACTTTGGCTCCCAATCCTGCAACACCTCAATTAATGAAATTCGTAATTTTGCTTCTCCCATCCCCCTGTGATCTCGCACCCTCCTCCCTATCTCTGTAACCTCCTCCAGCCACTACAACCCTCCCTATCTCTGTAACCTCCTCCAGCCCCTACAACCCTCCCCTATCTCTGTAACCTCCTCCAGCCACTACAACCCTCCCTATCTCTGTAACCTCCTCCAGCCCCTACAACCCTCCCTATCTCTGTAACCTCCTCCAGCCCCTACAACCCTCCCTATCTCTGTAACCTCCTCCAGCCACTACAACCCTCCCTATCTCTGTAACCTCCTCCAGCCACTACAACCCTCCCTATCTCTGTAACCTCCTCCAGCCCCTACAACCCTCCCTATCTCTGTAACCTCCTCCAGCCACTACAACCCTCCCTATCTCTGTAACCTCCTCCAGTCCCTACAACCCTCCCTATCTCTGTAACCTCCTCCAGCCCCTACAACCCTCCCTATCTCTGTAACCTCCTCCAGCCCTACAACCCTCCCTATCTCTGTAACCTCCTCCAGCCCCCTACAACCCTCCCTACCTCTGTAACCTCCTCCAGCCCCTACAACCCTCCCTATCTCTGTAACCTCCTCCAGCCCCTACAACCCTCCCTATCTCTGTAACCTCCTCCAGCCCCTACAACCCTCCCTATCTCTGTAACCTCCTCCAGCCCCCTACAACCCTCCGAGATCTCTGCGCTCCTCCAGTTCCGGCCTCTTGAGCATCCCCGATTCCCATCGCTCCACCATTGGCGGCCGGGCCTTCAGCTGCCAGGGGCCCTAAGCTCTGGAATTCCCTCCCTAAACCTCTCCGCATCTCTCTCTCTCCTCCTTTAAGACGCTCCTTAAAACCGACCTCTTTGACCGAGCTTTTGGTCACCTGTACCGAATATCTGGCTCTGGGTCAAATTTGGTTTGATAGTTGCTCCTGTGAAGCACCTTGGGATGCTTTACTCTGTTAAAGGTGCTATATAAATGTAAGTTGTTGTTGTGGGGGCACAGTACATGAAAGAATAAGCTTGCGTTGCTGAAGCAGCTTTCACCACCTCAGGACTCCACAGCCAATGAGCTACTCCTGAGCTGTAGTCACTGTCACAATGTAGGAAACCAAGTAACCAATTTGCGCACAGCAAGATCCCTCAACCATGTGCAAAATGACCGGATCATTAATTTAAGGTTGTTGACAGAGGGATAAATATTGGCCCCCAGGACGCTGGGTAGAACCCAGCACCCCCAGCACCGCCAAACCACACCCCCCCCCCATCTCATCTTCAAAATAACCGCTGCGGGATCCCTCACCCACCTCAAGGGGGCAGGTGGGGCCTCAGATTAACCTCTCATCCAAACGTTGGCGTCTCCGGCAGTGCAGCACTCCCTCAGTAGGCCCATCGGAATGTCGATATGTATTTGGCGGGGGCTGCGGTGGTGACAATGGGGCGGGAGGCTTTGGAGCACCTCAACCTACCCACAAAGGGAGGAGTGTGGTGAGGTGGGTGGTTGGGGGGAGGGGGGTGGGGGTACAGCCCAGACCCCTGCCTCCCTCCCTCCCTCCCTCCATTAAACGAGGGATAGTGGGGTTTGGAGTGGGGGGGGTTGCACATGAACACCATTGCAAGCTTCAGAAATGGGAAGTGGTCTTGTCAAGGCTAACGAGAGAGATAATTGATTTGCAATAAATCATAAAGCATGATTAATTGAGTGCGGGTTTCAATTATCTGGGCGCTAGTCATGATAATGTTGTGAGTTGAGATTCAGAGACTGTGGTTTCATTCAGCCAGCAGTCCCAGAAACAAACCTTTATTCAAACTGTACCATTGGCAGCAGTTTTTTTTTTATCAGAGTTAAATTAGATTGGCGCGGGAGGGATCACAATAGGGACCTGGTGGGTTAAGTCTATGTGCAGAGAGTCGCCTCTCCATCATTCGCCTATTGTCAAGGCCATCTGGTGCATTCAGCTCGGGATGAATGCAATTACTGGCAGTTAGTCAATCAGAGCAGTGAGAGGGAGAAGAAAGGATGAGATAGAGTGAGTGAGCGAGAGAGAGATAGTGTGTCTGTGTCGCTTGGGGACAGTTCCACACACACACTGACTCTCACTGGGGTGCGGGTCCCAAACACACACTGACTCTCACTGGGGTACGGGTCCCACACACACACTGACTCTCACTGGGGTATGGGTCCCACACACACTGACTCTCACTGGGGTACGGGTCCCACACACACTGACTCTCACTGGGGTACGGGTCCCACACACACTGACTCTCACTGGGGTACGGGTCCCACACACACACTGACTCTCACTGGGGTACGGGTCCCGCACACAATGACTCCCACTGGGGTACGGGTCCCACACACACTGACTCTCACTGGGGTACGGGTCCCACACACACACTGACTCTCACTGGGGTACAGGTCCCGCACACACTGACTCTCACTGGGGTACGGGTACCACACACACTGACTCTCACTGGGGTACGGGTCCCACACACACTGACTCTCACTGGGGTACGGGTCCCACACACACTGACTCTCACTGGGGTACGGGTCCCGCACACACTGACTCTCACTGGGGTACGGGTACCACACACACTGACTCTCACTGGGGTACGGGTCCCACACACACTGACTCTCACTGGGGTGCGGGTCCCACACACACTGACTCCCACTGGGGTACGGGTCCCACACAGACTGACTCTCACTGGGGTACGGGTCCCACACACACTGACTCTCACTGGGGTACGGGTCCCACACACACTGACTCTCACTGGGGTACGGGTTCCACACACACTGACTCTCACTGGGGGACGGGTCCCACACACACTGATTCTCACTGGGGTACGGGTCCCACACACACTGACTCTCACTGGGGTACGGGTCCCACACACACACTGACTCTCACTGGGGTACGGGTCCCACACACACTGACTCTCACTGGGGTACGGGTCCCACACACACTGACTCTCACTGGGGTACGGGTCCCACACACACTGACTCTCACTGGGGTACGGGTCCCACACACACTGACTCTCACTGGGGTACGGGTCCCACACACACTGACTCTCACTGGGGTACGGGTCCCACACACACTGACTCTCACTGGGGTACAGTTCCACAGACTTGCAAAACCTCAGACTAGATCTGATACCCTGGGCAGTATTGACTCAGTTGGTGGGCTGTGTGTGTCTGTCTGTTTGTTTGTGTGTCTAAGTGTGAGTGAGAGAGGAAATTCAGTCCAATAAACCTTCAGTAAGCAGGCCATTCAGCCCATCCTGCATGTACTGGCTCTTTGAAAGAGTTTTCTAATTTCCCCCACTCCCCCTGCTTCCCAATTACCCCCACTCCCCCTGCTCTTTCCAATTACCCCCACTCCCCCTGCTCTTTCCAATTACCCCCACACCCCCTGCTCTTTCCAATTACCCCCACACCCCCTGCTCTTTCCAATTACCCCCACTCCCCCTGCTCTTTCCAATTACCCCAACTCCCCCTGCTCTTTCCAATTACCCCCACTCCCCCTGCTCTTTCCAATTACCCCTACTCCCCCTGCTCTTTCCGATTACCCCCTACTCCCCCTGCTCTTTCCAATTACCCCCACTCCCCCTGCTCTTTCCAATTACCCCCACTCCCCCTGCTCTTTCCAATTACCCCCACACCCCCTGCTCTTTCCAATTACCCCCACTCCCCCTGCTCTTTCCAATTACCCCCACTCCCCCTGCTCTTTCCAATTACCCCCACTCCCCCTGCTCTTTCCAATTACCCCACTCCCCCTGCTCTTTCCAATTACCCCACTCCGCCTGCTCATTCCAATTACCCCCACCCCCCCTGGTCTTCCCAATTACCCCCACTCCCCCTGCTCATTCCGCATATTCTGCAAAGTTTTCCCTTAATGTATTTATCCAAACTCCTTTTGAAACTTTCTATTGAATCTGTTTCCACTGCCCTTTCAGGCAGCATGTTCCAGATCTACTTACACTGCCTGGTAACCTAAAATGGTAAAACCCTGTGCTCCGTGTGACACTGAGTCAGAGAGGCCACGAGTATTCCCAGCCTGATCCCCAGTCTGGGGTGAGGGTGAGGATGTTACAATTGGAGTAACCCGGCTTTCAAATCTGAGCATTGTCGGCCTTTCTCAAATTCTCAACCTGTTTATCAAACTCTCCGTGGCCTCACCTCCCCTCCCTTTCCCTCCCCCAGTCCCTACACCCCTCCCTATCTCTGTAACCTCCTCCAGCCCCTACAACCCTCCCTATCTCTGTAACCTCCTCCAGCCCCTACACCCCTCCCGATCTCTGTAACCTCCTCCAGCCCCTACAACCCTCCCTATCTCTGTAACCTCCTCCAGTCCCTACACCCCTCCCTATCTCTGTAACCTACTCCAGCCCCTACAACCCTCCCTATCTCTGTAACCTCCTCCAGTCCCTACACCTCTCCCTATCTCTGTAATCTCCTCCAGCCCCTACAGCCCTCCCTATATCTGTAACCTCCTCCAGCCCCTACAACCCTCCCTATCTCTGTCACCTCCTCCAGCCCTTACAACCCTCCCTATCTCTGTAACCTCCTCCAGCTCCTACAAGCCTCCCTATCTCTGTAACCCCCTCCAGCCCCTACAAGCCTCCCTATCTCTGTAACCTCCTCCAGCCCCTACAACCCTCCCTATCTCTGTAACCTCCTCCACCCCCTACAACCCTCCTTATCTCTGTAACTTCCTCCAGCCCCTACAACCCTCCCTATCTCTGTAACCTCCTCCAGCCCCTACAACCCTCCCTATCTCTGTAACCTCCTCCAGCCCTACAACCCTCCCTATCTCTGTAACCTCCTCCAGGCCCCTACAACCCTCCCTATCTCTGTAACCTCCCCCAGCCCCTACAACCCTCCCTATCTCTGTAACCTCCTCCAGGCCCCTACAACCCTCCCTATCTCTGTAACCTCCTCCAGGCCCCTACAACCCTCCCTATCTCTGTAACCTCCTCCAGCCCCTACACACCTCCCTATCTCTGTAACCTCCTCTAGCCCCTACAACCCTCCCTATCTCTGTAACCTCCTCCAGCCCCTACAACCCTCCTTATCTCTGTAACGTCCTCCAGCCCCTACACACCTCCCTATCTCTGTAACTCCCTCCAGCCCCTACAACCCTCCCTATCTCTGTAACCTCCTCCAGCCCCTACAACCCTTCCTATCTCTGTAACCTCCTCCAGTCCCTACAACCCTCCCTATCTCTGTGAACTCCTCCAGTCCCTACAACCCTCCCTATCTCTGTAACCTCCTCCAGCCCCTACAACCCTCCCTATCTCTGTAACCTGCTCCAGACCCTACAACCCTCCCTATCCCTCTAACCTCCTCCAGCCCCTACAACCCTCCCTATCTCTGTAACCTCCTCCAGCCCCCTACAACCCTCCCTATCTCTGTAACCTCCTCCAGCCCCTACAACCTTCCCTATCTCTGTAACCTCCTCCAGCCCCCTACAACCCTCCCTATCTCTGTAACCTCCTCCAGCCCCCTACAACCCTCCCTATCTCTGTAACCTCCTCCAGCCCTCTGAGATTTCTGCACCCCTCCAATTCTGGCACTGTGGGTATCCCCCGATTTCCATCGCTGCACTGCCTCGGGCCCCTGAACCCTGGAGTCCCCTCTCTAAACCCCTCCGCCTCCCTTTCCCTCTGCTCCTGTTAAGATGCTCCTTAGAGCCGACCTGATTTGACTGATCTGTTGCTGCCCTTCCCCGTGGCGCGGTGTCCAATCTTAGTGCGATCGATTGCCTGAAGCGGCGAGAGACGTTTTACCAGTTGATGTTGTAGTGAAGGGTGGGCAAGACTGAGGTAACCGGGAATGAAGCTGAGGAGTCACAAACATCACCTAAAGGAGTCTGAACGTTTTTAATATTTGTTATGTGGGCATCTCTGGGCTGGGCCAGCATTTATTGCCCATCCCTAATTGCCCTTGTTCAGAGGGGCATTTTTAAAGAGTTAACCACATCGCTGTGGGTTTGGAGTCACATATAGGCCAGGCCAGGTAAGGGTGACAGATTTCCACTAAAGTGGGGTTTACATTAGGAAACCAGATAGGTTTTTTTTTTAACGGACAATTCACACCAAGGTCGCCCAGACGGTGAATTCCAGGTTTTTATTGAGTTGTGCCGGGAGCGGGATTGGAACGCGGGTCCCCAGAGCATTACCCTGGGTCTCTGGATTAGCCAGTCCAGTGACAATACCACGACGCCCTCGACACCCCACCCCTCACAGCGTTGGCCCTGTACACAGTGCCCTGGGTATCAGGGAGCAGGTTGTTGCTTTAGGACGTGGGGGCGGTGATGGCGCGGACGATTTCATCCCTCTGATGGAAAGGAACCTGGAGCTCAGAGGAAACTCTGCTCAA
The DNA here is from genome assembly GCF_964194155.1 of Cetorhinus maximus. NCBI lineage: Eukaryota > Metazoa > Chordata > Chondrichthyes > Lamniformes > Cetorhinidae > Cetorhinus > Cetorhinus maximus. The sequence goes on from NW_027598985.1 coordinate 15,336, forward strand.
TCCCTTCCGCCCGACTGTGGGTGAGGTGGTGGTGGGGAGGGGGTTTTTTTTTTTCACTGTTTCGTTGCCTTTTTGCGGCTGAGTTTGGGGAGGTGGAGTCAAAGTTCAGATCTGGTCTCTTTGCACCTGGTTGCCTCGGGCAGGTGCACACCTGGGCCCAGGTGTGTTCAAGCCTCCCTGTGTCGCAGTGAATGGTGTGGCAGAGTCTCTTAAAGGGGCTGGGAGGAGGGGAGGGGGGGCTGTCGATATTCCAGCCATTTGTATGGTTCCCCCTCCCCCCACCCCTCCCCCGCCCACCAGGGACTGCAGCCCGATGGATTTATTTAAGAGCTGCACTGAATCCCCAAACCTCCACCGCCAGCTCACCCAAGCTGCTGTTTGACTACAGGAGGCAGCACCCAGCCAAACACCCCCCCCTTAAGATCAGAGCGAGGTCATTCTGCAGAGACATTGAGAGGCATTTCCTCTTCAAGACCATCCCCACCCCTCCCAGTCAAAAAACATCCGATACTAACTTAACGTGAAATGCAGGAGCGATATGGAGACCAGGACAGATACAGACTCTTGAACAGGCAGAACAGGCTCGAGGGGCTGAATGGCCTCCTGCTGTTCCCATATCCCTGCCTCCAGCCGGTACCTATGCCCTCTCCTGCTAATCCCGGAATTTCCACCTGTGAGCTAAGACAGTAGGCCGATCGACCAAGGGTGGCATCACACTCGGAAGCTTCCCGGGGCTGCACAAGACCAGCGCCCAGAGCGAGAAAGAGCTTGCGTCTCGATAGCGCCTTTCACCACCTCAGTGCGTCTGACAATGCTGAACAGCCACTTTACGAAGCGGAAACGCGGGACCGATTTGCGCACAGCAAGATCCCACAATCAGCTCTAGAGCTTCAGCCAGGACTTTGTGCTCAGGTTTCTGGAGGAGAACACGAAACCGCGACCTTTTGACTCCCCGACGCTACCCACTGAATCCACAGGCCTGTCAGAGTCCCGGTATTCAGGGTATGAGCAGGCTGTTCAATTAATGACATCGCAGCCCCCTCTCCCGTGTAGAACACACACCCCAGTGAGAGTCAGTGTGTGTGTGGGACCCGTACCCCAGTGAGAGTCAGTGTGTGTGGGACCCGTACCCCAGTGAGAGTCAGTGTGTGTGGGACCCGTACCCCAGTGAGAGTCAGTGTGTGTGGGACCCGTACCCCAGTGAGAGTCAGTGTGTGTGGGACCCGTACCCCAGTGAGAGTCAGTGTGTGTGTGGGACCCGTACCCCAGTGAGAGTCGGTGTGTGTGGGACCCGTACCCCAGTGAGAGTCGGTGTGTGTGGGACCCGTACCCCAGTGAGAGTCGGTGTGTGTGGGACCCGTACCCCAGTGAGAGTCGGTGTGTGTGGGACCCGTACCCCAGTGAGAGTCGGTGTGTGTGGGACCCGTACCCCAGTGAGAGTCGGTGTGTGTGGGACCCGTACCCCAGTGAGATTCAGTGTGTGTGGGGCCCGTACCCCAGTGAGAGTCAGTGTGTGTGGGACCCGTAACCCAGTGAGAGTCAGTGTGTGAGGGACTCGTACCCCAGTGAGAGTCAGTGTGTGTGGGACCCGTACCCCAGTGAGAGTCAGTGTGTGTGGGACCCGTACCCCAGTGAGAGTCAGTGTGTGTGGGACCCGTACCCCAGTGAGAGTCAGTGTGTGTGGGACCCGTACCCCAGTGAGAGTCAGTGTGTGTGGGACCCGTACCCCAGTGAGAGTCAGTGTGTGTGGGACCCGTACCCCAGTGAGAGTCAGTGTGTGTGGGACCCGTACCCCAGGGAGAGTCAGTGTGTGTGGAACCCGTACCCCAGGGAGAGTCAGTGTGTGTGGAACCCGTACCCCAGTGAGAGTCAGTGTGTGTGGGACCCGTACCCCAGTGAGAGTCAGTGTGGGTGGGACCCGTACCCCAGTGAGGGTCAGTGTGTGTGGGACCCGTACCCCAGGGAGAGTCAGTGTGTGTGTGGGACCCGTACCCCAGTGAGAGTCAGTGTGTGTGTGGGACCCGTACCCCAGTGAGAGTCAGTGTGTGTGTGTGGGACCCGTACCCCAGTGAGAGTCAGTGTGTGTGTGGGACCCGTACCCCAGTGAGAGTCAGTGTGTGTGTGGGACCCGTACCCCAGTGAGAGTCAGTGTGTGTGGGACCCGTACCCCAGTGAGAGTCAGTGTGTGTGGGACCCATACCCCAGTGAGAGTCAGTGTGTGTGTGGGACCCGTACCCCAGGGAGAGTCAGTGTGTGTGGGACCCGTACCCCAGGGAGAGTCAGTGTGTGTGGGACTTTACCCCAGTGAGAGTCAGTGTGTGTGGGACCCGTACCCCAGTGAGAGTCAGTGTGTGTGGGACCCGTACCCCAGTGAGAGTCAGTGTGTGTGGGACCCGTACCCCAGTGAGAGTCAGTGTGTGTGTGGGACCCGTACCCCAGTGAGAGTCAGTGTGTGTGGGACCCGTACCCCAGTGAGAGTCAGTGTGTGTGTGGGACCCGTACCCCAGTGAGAGTCAGTGTGTGTGTGGGACCCGTACCCCAGTGAGAGTCAGTGTGTGTGGGACCCGTACCCCAGTGAGAGTCAGTGTGTGTGGGACCCGTACCCCAGTGAGAGTCAGTGTGTGTGTGTGGGACCCATACCCCAGTGAGAGTCAGTGTGTGTGGGACCCGTACCCCAGTGAGAGTCAGTGTGTGTGGAACCCGTACCCCAGTGAGGATCAGTGTGTGTGGGACCCGTACCCCAGGGAGAGTCAGTGTGTGTGGGACCCGTACCCCAGGGAGAGTCAGTGTGTGTGGGACTTTACCCCAGTGAGAGTCAGTGTGTGTGGGACCCGTACCCCAGTGAGAGTCAGTGTGTGTGGGACCCGTACCCCAGTGAGAGTCAGTGTGTGTGGGACCCGTACCCCAGTGAGAGTCAGTGTGTGTGGGACCCGTACCCCAGTGAGAGTCAGTGTGTGTGGGACCCGTACCCCAGTGAGAGTCAGTGTGTGTGGGACCTGTACCCCAGTGAGAGTCAGTGTGTGTGGGACCCGTACCCCAGTGAGAGTCAGTGTGTGTGGGACCCGTACCCCAGTGAGAGTCAGTGTGTGTGGGACCCGTACCCCAGTGAGAGTCAGTGTGTGTGGGACCCGTACCCCAGGGAGAGTCAGTGTGTGTGGAACCCGTACCCCAGTGAGAGTCAGTGTGTGTGGGACCCGTACCCCAGTGAGAGTCAGTGTGTGTGGAATTTGAGGTTCCACCTTTTGAATGAAACATTAAACAGAGGCCTCTGTCTGCTCTCTCAGGTGGAACTCTAAGATCCCTTGCCACTATTCTGTAGAAGTGGGTGGGGGGAGTTGGAAACAAACTTCCGTTCCTTTCATTCGAAAGTGTGAGCTGTGACTTGGGGTAAATGGGCACTGAGGGTGGCTACAAAGAGCTGGAGTGTTAACAGTCAAACTGGAGAATGACACGTTGCTGCCCTCTGCTGTCGTCTACGCCAACTGCAGCCTCCCACCTGCCAACTGCGAACCCCATGGAAAGTCATAAACTGGACACAGTCCAGCACAAAGCAGCCCCGCTTGATTGGCCCCCCATCCACAAACATTCACTCCCTCCACTGACCCTCCGACAGCATGGCACTCCCTCGCTCCCCACTCTCTGACAGAGCAGCACTCCCTCAGTACTGACCCTCCGACAGTGCAACACTCCCTCAGTACTGACCCTCCGACAGTGCAGCACTCCCTCAGCACTGACCCTCCGACAGTGCGGCACTCCCTCAGCACTGACCCTCCGACAGTGCGGCGCTCCCTCAGTACTGACCCTCCGACGGTGCGGCACTCCCTCAGCACTGACCCTCCGACAGTGCGGCGCTCCCTCAGTACTGACCCTCCGACAGTGCGGCGCTCCCTCAGTACTGACCCTCCGACAGTGCGGCACTCCCTCAATACTGACCCTCTGACAGTACAGCACTCCCTCAATACTGACCCTCTGACAGTGCGGCACTCCCTCAGTACTGACCCTCCGACAGTGCGGCACTCCCTCAGTACTGACCCTCCAACAGTGCAGCACTCCCTCAGTACTGACCCTCTGACAGTACAGCACTCCCTCAGTACTGACCCTCTGACAGTGCAGCGCTCCCTCAGTACTGACCCTCCGACAGTGCAGCGCTCCCTCAGTACTGACCCTCCGACAGTGCGGCACCCCCTCAGTACTGACCCTCCGACAGTGCGGCACTCCTTCAGTACTGACCCTCTGACAGTGCGGCACTCCCTCAGTACTGACCCTCCGACAGTGCGGCGCTCCCTCAGTACTGACCCTCCGACAGTGCGGCACTCCCTCAGTACTGACCCTCTTGACAGTGCAGCACTCCCTCAGTACTGACCCTCCGACAGTGCGGCACTCCCTCAGTACTGACCCTCTGACAGTGCGGCACTCCCTCAGTACTGACCCTCCGACAGTGCGGCACTCCCTCAGTACTGACCCTCCGACGGTGCGGCACTCCCTCAGCACTGACCCTCCGACAGTGCGGCGCTCCCTCAGTACTGACCCTCTGACAGTGCGGCACTCCCTCAGTACTGACCCTCTGACAGTGCGGCGCTCCCTCAGCACTGACCCTCCGACAGTGCGGCACTCCCTCAGCACTGACCCTCCGACAGTGCGGCGCTCCCTCAGTACTGACCCTCTGACAGTGCGGCGCTCCCTCAGCACTGACCCTCCGACAGTGCAGCACTCCCTCAGTACTGACCCTCCGACAGTGCGGCACTCCCTCAGTACTGACCCTCTGACAGTGCGGCGCTCCCTCAGTACTGACCCTCCGACAGTGCGGCGCTCCCTCAGTACTGACCCTCCGACAGTGCGGCGCTCCCTCAGTACTGACCCTCCGACAGTGCGGCACTCCCTCAGTACTGACCCTCCGACAGTGCGGCACTCCCTCAGTAGTGACCCTCCGACAGTGCAGCACTCCCTCAGCACTGACCCTCTGACAGTGCGGCACTCCCTCAGTACTGACCCTCCGACAGTGCGGCACTCCCTCAGTACTGACCCTCCGACAGTGCAGCACTCCCTCAGTACTGACCCTCCGACAGTGCAGCACTCCCTCAGCACTGACGCTCTGACAGTGCGGCACTCCCTCAGTACTGACCCTCCGACAGTGCGGCACTCCCTCAGTAGTGACCCTCCGACAGTGCAGCACTCCCTCAGCCCTGACCCTCTGACAGTGCGGCACTCCCTCAGTACTGACCCTCCGACAGTGCAGCACTCCCTCAGCACTGACCCTCTGACAGTGCGGCACTCCCTCAGTACTGACCCTCCGACAGTGCGGCACTCCCTCAGTAGTGACCCTCCGACAGTGCGGCACTCCCTCAGCCCTGACCCTCTGACAGTGCGGCACTCCCTCAGTACTGACCCTCCGACAGTGCGGCACTCCCTCAGTACTGACCCTCCGACAGTGCGGCACTCCCTCAGTACTGACCCTCCGACAGTGCGGCACTCCCTCAGTACTGACCCTCCGACAGTGCGGCACTCCCTCAGTACTGCATTGGGAGTCAGTCTGGGTTTTTGTGTCTATGTCTCTGAAGCGGGACTTGAACCTGCAACCTTGTGATTCAGAGAGATGAGTGCTCACCCCGAGGCACAGCTGGTACAAAGAGTTACGAGGGTCTGGAAGGCGCTGCCTGAAGGGGCGGCGGAAGTAGATTCATCAGGAACTTTCAAAAAGGGGAATTGGATAAATACGTGCAGGGGGCGAAATTTGCAAACTGTGCAAGCAAAGGCAGGGTGGCTGATGGGAGCAATGGGGTAGCTCTGTCAAAAAAGGGGTTAGTGGAGGCATGATGGGCTGAAGAGCCAGCTTCCTCTGCAGAATTGTTCTGAAGGTTTATTGGACGAAAGTGCGACGGGGACAGGATTGTCCCATTTGATTGGACAGATTCCAGGATGTGTCACCATCCCCTCCCCCTCCCCCCGGACCTGCCCAGCCAATAGTGCGTCTCCGCCTCCCTGCGCTACCCTGGGCCTCGGTTACCCCCCTCCCACCACCCCCCCCCACCCCCGGAAGGAGCTGACGATTTCCAGCGTTCGTTCTGACAGCTCTTTATTACACTGCCGTGTAAATATTACTATCTAAAATTTAACATTTATTGTTCTTCAGGTGCATCTTGGTGCTTTGCATCTGCCTGAGGCCGCACGAGTGACCTTTCACCTTTAACCTGGAAAACAAAAAGGGAAGATACAAACACGCCAGGTCAGTGATGGTCCCTCCTCGGTGACCGGCCGATTTGACCCTAACCACTGGGCTGAGGACTTGTGACGCCTTCTGTAGCCGCACAGCCTGCCACCCGCTCACCTTGTAGCGTCAGGTGTAAGCAGGTGGGTTTCTCCCCAATCGGTAACAGCCGAGTGTGTGACACATGGGGCACGGGGTAAGGACATAAGAATTGGAGGAGGAGGAGAGGGAGGCCACTCGGCCCCTCGAGTCTGCTTCTCCATTCAATATGATCATGGCTAATCTTCTACCTGCCGACTCCTCAGATACTGAAGCAGTCCCTGTCCAAATGCCCGGGCAATATCCAGGCAAGGGCTGTCAAGTGGCAAGTAACATTCGCGCCACTCAAGTGCCAGGCAATGACCATCTCCAACAGGAGAGAATCTAACCATCGCCCGTTGATGTTCGTTGGCATTACCATCACTGAATCCCCCACTATCAACATCCTGGGGGTTACCATTGACCAGAAACTGAACTGGACCAGCCATATAAATACTGTGGCTACAAGAGCAGGTCAGAGGCTGGGAATCCTGCAATGAGTAACTCCACCTCCTGTCTCCCCAAAGCCTGTCCACCATCTACAAGGCACAAGTCAGGAGTGTGATGGAATACTCCCCACTTACCTGGATGAGTGCAGCTCCCACAACACTCAAGAAGCTCAACACCATCCAGGGCAAAGCAGCCCCGCTTGATTGGCACCCCATCCACAATCATTCACTCCCTCCACCACCGACACACAGTAACAGCAGTGTGTGTACCATCTACAAGATGTGAGGAAGAATTTTTTCACCCAGAGGGTGGTGGGAATCTGGAACTCACTGCCTGAAAGGGTGGTAGAGGCAGAAACCCTCACAACGTTTAAGAAGTGTTTGGATGTGCAGTTGCGGAACTCACTGCAGGAAATCACCAAGGCTGCTCAGACAGCACCTTCCAAACCCACGATCGCTACCATCTAGAAGGACGAGGGCAGCAGATAGATGGGGACACCACCACCTGGAAGTTCCCCTCCAAGTCACTCACCATCCTGACTTGGAAATATATCGGCCGTTCCTTCATCGAGTCATAGAGGTCTACAGCACCGATAAAGGCCCTTCAGCCCATCGAGTCTGCGCCGGTCAAACAAGTACCGAACTATTCTAATCCCATTTTCCAGCACTAGGCCCATAGCCTTCTATGCCATGCGCACATCCAAATACTTCTTCAATGTTATGAGGGTTTCTGCCTCTACCACCCTTTCAGGCAGTGAGTTCCAGATTCCCACCACCCTCTGGGTGAAAAAATTCTTCCTCACATCCCCTCTAAACCTCCTGCCCCTTACCTTAAATCTATGCCCCCTGGTTATTGATCCCTCCACCAAGGGGAAAACTTCCTTCCTGTCTACCCTATCAATGCCCCTCATAATTTTATACACCTCAATCATGTCCCCCCTCAATCTCCTCTGCTCCAGGGAAAATACCCCCAGTCTATCCAATCTCACCTCAGAACTAAAACTCTCCAGCCCAGGCAACATCCTGGTAAATCTCATCTGCACTCTCTCTAGTGCAATCACATCCTTCCTATAATGTGGATCCCAGAACTGCACACAATACTCTAGCTGTGGCCTAACCAGCTTTTTATACAGTTCCAGCATAACCTCCCTGCTCTTATATTCTACACCTCAGTTAATAGAGGCAAGTATCCCATATGCCTTCTTAACCACCTTATCTACCTGTCCCGCTATCTTAAGGGACCGGTGGACATGCACACCAAGGTCCCTCTGATCCTCGGTACTTCCCAGGGTCCTACCATTCATCGTGTATTCCCGTGCCTTGTTTGTCCTGCCCGAGTGCATCACCTCACACTTATCCGGATTAAATTCCATTTGCCACTGATCAGCCCGTCTATATCCCCCTGTAATCTAAGGCTATCCTCCTCACTATTTGCCACCCCACTAATTTTCATGTCATCCACGAACTTACTGATCAACCCTCCTACATTCAAGTCTAAATCGTTTATATATAGCACAAACAGCAAGGGACCCAACACCGATCCCTGTGGAACCCCACTGGACACAGGCATCCAGTCACAAAAACACCCCTCGACCATCACCCTCTGCTTCCTGCCACTCAGCCAATTCTGGATCCAATTTGCCAAATTGCCTTGGATCCCATGGGCTCTTACCTTCGTTATCAATCTCCCATGCAGGACCTTATCAAAAGCCTTGCTGAAGTCCAAGTAGACTACGTCAAATGCATTGCCCTCATCTACCCACCTGGTCACCTCTTCGAAAAATTCAATCCAATTGGTCAGGTATGACCTCCCCTTAACAAAACCATGCTGACTGTCCTTGATTAATCCCTACCTCTCCAAGTGTAGATTCATTCTGTCCCTCAGAATTGCTTCACTGTCGCTGGGTCAAAATCCTGGGACTCCCTCCCTAACAGCGCTGTGGGTGTACCTACACCACATGGACTGCAGCGGCTCAAGAAGGCAGCAGCTCACCACCACCACCTTCTCAAGGGGCAATTAGGGATGGGCAATAAATGCTGGGCCCAGCCAGCGACGCCCACATCCCATCAGAGAATAAAAAACGCTAAAGGAATCGGGGGCGGGGGGTGCAGGAAAATGGCATTTTTTAAAAATTCATTCATGGGATGCGGGCGTCGCTGCCAAGGCCAGCATTTGTTGCCCATCCCTAATTGCCCCTTGAACTGAGTGTCTTGCTTGGGCCATTGCTGTGGGTCTGGAGTCACATGTAGGGCCAGACCGGGTAAGGAGGGCAGATTTCCTGCCCTAAACCAGATGGGGTTTTTACAACAATCGATGTCCTGATTGCCGTTACTGAGACTAGCTTTTCATTCCAGATTTATTATTAATTAATTGCATTTGTTAATTGAATTTAAATCCCACCAGTTGTCGTGGTGGGATCTGAACCCCTGTCCCCCCAAGGCCTCTGGATTACTCATCCAGTGACATTACCGCTACATAGTCATTCCCCCACCTTTCTTAAGATGTGACCTCCGCCCAGCTCAGGCCCAGAGGGGAGTGGTTTGGGGTTTTAATGCGAGGCTGGTGGAGGGTTGAAGGGGGAACCTGACAAGAGGCCTCGAGATCGGAGGTCACCATTGAGAGATCAGCTACACTGGTCAGCGAGACAGGGTCAAAATAAATAAAACCATTCATTCCCCCCAGCCCCCAACCAGCGTAACGGGGATTAGAATCTGCAGGAATTACTGCATCACTGAAGTACGATTCAGAAACATTTTATGAATTAAAACACAGAATTTTTTGAAAGGAGAAATATTACAGGTTACAGGGAGTGAGGAGGAGAGGGGTTTAGACTGGGTGGGATATTAAAGGGTGCGGGGAGTGAGGGGGAGAGTGGGATTAGAGTGGGTGGGATATTAAAGGGTGCGGGGAGTGAGGGGGAGAGTGGGATTAGAGTGGGTGGGATATTAAAAAGTGCGGGGAGTGAGGGGGAGAGTGGGATTAGACTGGGTGAGATATTAAAGGGTGAGGGGAGTGATGGGGAGAGTGGGATTAGACTGGGTGGGATATTAAAGGGTGCGGGAGAGAGAGAGAGGGTGAGTGGGATTAGACTGGGTGAGATATTAAAGGGTGCAGGGAGTGAGGGGGGAGAGTGGGATTAGACTGGGTGGGATATTAAAGGGTGCGGGGTGTGAGAGGGTGATTGGGATTAGACTGGGTGGGATATTAAAGGGTGCGGGGGGAGAGAGAGAGAGAGGGTGGGATTAGACTGGGTGGGATATTAAAGGTTGCAGGGAGAGAGAGGGTGAGTGGGATTAGACTGGGTGGGATATTAAAGGGTGCGGGGTGTGAGGGGGAGAGTGGGATTAGACTGGGTGGGATATTAAAGGGTGTGGGGAGTGAGCGGGAGAGTGGGATTAGACTGGGTGGGATATTAAAGGGTGTGGGGAGTGAGGGGGAGAGTGGGATTAGACTGGGTGAGCTATTAAAGGGTGTGGGGAGTGAGCGGGAGAGAGGGATTAGACTGGGTGGGATATTAAAGGGTGCGGGGAGTGAGAGGGTGATTGGGATTAGACTGGGTGAGATATTAAAGGGTGCGGGGAGTGAGGGGGAGAGTGGGATTAGACTGGGTGGGATATTAAAGGGCGCGGGGAGTGAGTGGGATTAGACTGGGTGGTATATTAAAGGGTGCGGGGAATGAGGGGGGAGAGTGGGATTAGACTGGGTGGGATATTAAAGGGTGCGGGGAGTGAGTGGGATTAGACTGGGTGGGATATTAAAGGGTGCGGGGAGTGAGTGGATTAGACTGGGTGGGATATTAAAGGGTGTGGGGAGTGAGTGGGAGAGTGGGATTAGACTGGGTGGGTTATTAAAGGGTGCGGGGAGAGAGAGGGTAAATGGGATTAGATTGTGTGAGATATTAAAGGGTGCGAGGAAAGAGAGAGCGAGTGGGATTAGACTGGGTGGGATATTAAAGGATGTGGGGAGAGAGGGATTGGACTAGGAGAGTGTAGCAATAATTTGAATGCCTGAGTATTGGTTTCTGCATGAAATTTGTAGCAGACACACACAGATAGACACACACACAGACAGAAAGACAGACACAGACAGACACACACACAGACAGATAGACAGACACACACACAGATAGACACACACACAGACAGACACACACACAGATAGACACACACACAGACAGATAGACACACACACACACAGATAGACACACACACAGACAGATAGACACACACACAGACAGATAGACACACACAGACAGATAGACACACACAGATAGACAGACACACAGACAGACACACACAGACAGATAGACACACACACAGATAGACACACACACAGACAGGTGGCACACACACAGACAGGTAGACACACAGACAGATAGACAGACACACACACAGATAGACAGACACACACAGACAGATAGACACACACACAGACAGACAGACACACACACAGATAGACAGACACACACAGATAGACACACACACAGACAGATAGACACACAGACAGACACACACACAGACAGATAGACACACACACAGATAGACAGACACACAGATAGACACACACACAGACAGATAGACACACACAGATAGACACACACACACACAGATAGACACACACAGAGACAGATAGACACACAGACAGATAGACACACACACAGATAGACACACACACACACAGACACACACACAGATAGACACGCACACAGATAGAAAGACAGACACAGATAGACAGACACACACACACAGACAGAAAAACACAGTCAGACAGACAGACACACACACATGGACGCACAAATGCACACAGGGTCAGACAGACACACAGAGACACATGCAGCCACAGATACACATATAACCACACACAGACCCAGATACACATAGAAATATGTGTACACACACACACACACTCACACACACACAGACACAGACACACACACACACACGGACGCACAAACTCACACAGGGTCAGACAGACACACAGAGACACATGTAACCACGCACAGACCGAGATACACACAGAAATATGTGCGCGCGTGCATACACACAGACACACACACACAGAAATATGTGCGCGTGTGCACACAGACACACACACACAGACGCACTTTCAACAGAGGTAGCAATGGACAGTGAAGAGGGGCAGAAATCCTGCTGGATTTTTTTTTTAACCTAGCCAACCCTTCCGTCTACCTCCAGCCGCCTGACCCCTCCTTCCCTGGAGAGTGCGGCCCTCCACTGGCTCAACAGTGCAGATCGGGGGGGGCCTGGAGTGGTGGGGGGCGGGAAGCTGGGGCCTTAACTGCTCAGTGCAACTCGGGCCAGGACATTGGTTCCCTGACTGTCTTCCACCCCCCACCCCCCTGCCCCCCCGGGTGTGGAAGAGCCTGTGAGATACAGGGGTAGCGGGTGTGGTGGGCGGAGGGGGGGACCTTTTACCTGGATTGGCTCGGTAGTGGTAATCACTCTCCAATTCCTCACCGCGGTGCACTCTGCGCGGGCTCTGCTTTTTACTGTACGCTGGCTGCTCCTCAAACTCTGATTCCTCCTCACTCCGCTGCTTTGCTTTCCTGAAGGTGCAGCGAACAGACAACAGCGTTACCCTCAGGCCGACACTCGGCGGCGGGGGGGGGGAGAGGGGGTGGGGAGAGAGCTACGCAGCTGGAGGGGCATCGGCCTGGGGTGCGGAGGGTGGGGTGGGGGCTGGAACCGGAGCTAAGAGCGGGTCAAGCGGGTGGATTCCTTGCCCGCTCTCCAACTGACCCCCACCCACACACACACACACACACAACCCTGACACGCCCGAGGGGGTAAATCACAAAGGGGGGGCGGAACTGGGGAGGGATGATAAAGGGATAGGAGGCGGAGGCCATTCAGCCCCTCGAGCCTGTTCCGCCGTTCAGTCCGATGCTAGCTGCTCTGCACCTTAACTGCAGCTCGATTCCATAACCTTTAACCCCCTCCCCCTGGCCATTGTGGAGCGGGTGGGGTGGGGATTGGAGAGTTCTGGATTCCCATCCCCTCCCCCGCCCTCCGCGTGCTTCCTGACATCACCCTAACCCCTGAGCTCGAACTTAAAGGTTCTGACCCCCCTTTGTTCTGGACGCCTCCTGACCCCCTGAGGAAATGGTCTCTCTATCGACCCTTCCGCTGTTGCACAGATCCTGCCCCTGGATGGTAAAGCAGTTACTCCTCTTGTTCCTGTTAAGAGACAACCCGGGGAGTGTGGGGGGGGCTTTGCTTTGCTCCTGGCGACTGTCCAGTGACCTCTGCTGAAAAGCTGAGTGTGCGAGTGAGACTGTGAGTGTAACGAGTGCGAGTGAAGCAGTATAGCTGCACAGAGCTTGCATGGCACAAACTGATGGGTGGGAGCGGGAACGGGGGGTGGGGAGGGGGGGTAGGTGTGTGGATAGGAGAGACATTTGGGGAAGTGGGTGAGGAAAGGGGGAGTAAAGATCTGTCAGTACCCCCAGGCTCCATAACCTATCGAACAGCGCAGCGGCTGGTCCGGGCGGAGAGGCAGGACCGTATGGAGCGGTGACCCACCTGCAGTCTGCAGGGGTCGGGGGCAGGCTGGGGTCAGCGCGAGCTGGGGCACCCGAAGAATCTCCTCTCGTCATCGCTCGCACCCCCCCGCCCCTGCCAGCGACGGATGGGAGGCGGCCGCGCTCTGCTCTGGCCACCAGTCAGCCTGGGATCTTCCTGTGCCCTCAGGTTCAAGTACCAGGCTGGGCTCCTGTGGTTACCCACTCGCCCTGCTCCTGCTCCCACCCCCCCCACCCCGGAGAGTGTCCGGGAATGGCAGCGACACTTGGCAGTCATGCGAGACGCGGTGGCCAAAGTGGCGGCCAGGCCCTTCTCTTGCACCCCCCCCCCCCCCACAACCCCAGCTCCCTCTCAAGGCCCTTCCTGCACCCCCACACCAAGTGAGGGGGTGGGGAGGGGGTGGAGTCAGCAAGTGGTCAGTGTGAACCCCAATAAGAGCACTCGCAGCACTTGTGGCTAAAGGCGATGCCCACCACGGCTGACAAGCCTGCCTTGGGGTCTGGTGGAACCCCAGGTTTTTGAGCTGATCTCCCTTTTGTGGAGGGGAGGGGGTTGCAGGGGCTTGTCTGAAATCCATCTCCGTGTCTCCTCCTTTGGGGATTGGGGGAGAGGGGAAAGGAGCCAGGGGTCCTGACTCCTTGTTGTTGACTACTGGAGATATAGTGTGCTGCACTGCAGGTTCAAATAGCCCATTCCCACACACACACACACACACACACACACACAGACACACACACACACACACACACACACACAGACACACACACACACAGACACATACACACACACATAGACACACACACACAGACACATACACAGACACATACACAGACACATACACACACACAGACACACACACACACAGACACACAGACACACACACACACACACACAGACACACACAGACAGACACACACACACACAGACACACACACACACACACACACACACACAGACACACACACACACACACACACACAGACACACACACACACAGACACACACACACACACATAGACACACACATACACAGACACATACACAGACACATACACAGACACATACACAGACACATACACACACACAGACACACACACACAGACACACACACACACACACACACAGACACACACACAGACACACACACACACAGACAGACACACACACACACATACACACACACAGACACACACAGACACACACACAGACACACACACACACAGACACATACACAGACACATACACAGACACATACACAGACACATACACACACACACACACAGACACACACACAGACACACACACACACAGACACATACACAGACACATACACAGACACATACACAGACACATACACACACACAGACACACACACACACAGACAGACACACACACACAGACACACACACAGACACACACACAGACACACAGACACACACACAGACACACACACACACAGACAGACACACACACACACACACACACACACAGACAGACACACACACACACACACAGACACACACACAGACACACACACAGACACACACACAGACACACACACACACAGACACACACACGCAGACACACACACGCAGACACACACAGACACACACACAGACACACGCAGACACACACACAGACAGACACACACACAGACACATACACAGACACACACACAGACAGACACACACACACACACAGACAGACACACACACACACACACACACAGACAGACACACACACACATAGACACAGACGCACAGACACACACAGACACACACACACACACACACACACGCACACACACAGACACACAGACAGACACATAGACACACATATGAGGAGATGGCTGGGAGGGCCAGAGTAAACAGACCGGGGGACTGATGAAAGACACAAACACAAGGAAAGTTGCATCTGCTAACGACAAACTTACTTGAGCCTCCTGTACCAGAAGTAATAAATAAGTGCAGCAACGAGAGCCACACCAATACCCACTCCAACCAACTTCGCCAGGCACTGCTGGAAAAATCCACCCGCTGCGGGGAAAGAAACATCCACAGATTAGTGAGACTCGGAGAGAGAGGGCGAGGGAGAGAGGGCGAGGGAGAGAGGGCGAGGGAGAGAGAGAGGGCGAGGGGAGAGAGAGAGGGCGAGGGTAGAGGGTGAGGGCGAGGGTAGAGGGTGAGGGCGAGGGTAGAGGGTGAGGGCGAGGGTAGAGGGTGAGGGCGAGGGTAGAGGGTGAGGGCGAGGGTAGAGGGTGAGGGCGAGGGTAGAGGGTGAGGGCGAGGGTAGAGGGTGAGGGCGAGGGTAGAGGGTGAGGGCGAGGGTAGAGGGTGAGGGCGAGGGTAGAGGGCGAGGGTAGAGGGCGAGGGTAGAGGGCGAAGGCGAGAGAGAGGGCGAGGGAGAGAGGGCGAGGGAGAGAGGGCGAGGGGGAGAGGGCGAGGGGAGAGAGAGAGAGAGAGAGGGCGAGGGGAGAGAGAGAGGGCGAGGGGAGAGAGAGAGGGCGAGGGGAGAGAGAGAGGGCGAGGGTAGAGAGGGCGAGGGAGAGAGGGCGAGGGAGAGAGGGCGAGGGGAGAGAGAGGGTGGGGAGAGAGAGGGTGAGGGGAGAGAGGGAGAGGGTGAGGGGAGAGAGGGAGAGGGTGAGGGGAGAGAGGGAGAGGGCGAGGGGAGAGAGAGAGGGCGAGGGGAGAGAGAGAGGGCGAGGGGAGGGAGAGAGAGGGCGAGGGGAGAGAGAGAGAGGGCGAGGGGAGAGAGAGAGGGCGAGGGGAGAGAGAGAGGGCGAGGGGAGAGAGAGAGGGCGAGGGGAGAGAGAGAGGGCGAGGGGAGAGAGAGAGGGCGAGGGGAGAGAGAGCGGGCAGAGGGGAGGAAGATGGGGGTGAGGGGAGAGAGAGGACGGAGGGGAGAGAGAGAGGGCGAGGGGAGAGAGAGAGAGCGAGGGGAGAGAGAGAGGGCGAGGGCGAGGAGAGAGAGAAAGGGTGGAGGGGAGACAGGCTGAAGAGAGGAAAGGGGGTAAGTGGAGTGAGAAGGGGGTGAGTCTAGAGAGCAGGGGCAAGTGCCCAGGGATAGAAATGGAGGGGCAGGGGGCAGGGGGTAGAGGATGGGCAGAAAAGAAGAGAAGAGGGAGAGGAAAAGGGAGTGAAAGACAGCGAGTGAAAGGGATGTGGTGGGGGGAGAGGGTGGTCAGAAAGTGAGGAGAGAGTGAGAGAGGGTGGGGAGAGGGAAATTAAAGAGAAAGAGGGAGCTGCGGAAAGTAGGAGGGAATTGAGCTGAAGGAGGGAGAAACGACAGCAGGTGGAGATAGAGGTGTGATGGCCGGAGGGTGAGATAGAGAGATTGTGAGGTGCAGACAAACATGGACAGTGTTAGGGGTAAACTGGGCTCAGGTTCTGTGATTCATGAGGGACAGGGAGCAGGACACTCAACAACATAGCAGAGTGAAGGAAGATTGAGACCAAATAGGGAGAGAGGGAAAGACAGACACACATAGGATTGGGGGAGGCAGAGGGTGGGCGGTCCTGAGCCCCACAGAACAGCAAGATCCCAGCACGTGATCCTGATCTGTGCTGAGTTGGCCAATCACTGCCCACCCGCCACCATCTGATCAGGAAGGGGTGGAGGGGATGAGGTGGGTGGGGCAGATGCTGCAGGCACACAGGGAGAGGGGGTCAGGGGGACCTTTCGTACCTGCACGCTTGGGTCGGACGAAGAATCCAGAGTCGTAGAATTTGTCGTACACCGGGTATGTGACTGTGGAGAAGGAGCAACAAGTTTAACCAGGCAGCCTCTGAGCATGTTAACAGAGCCACACGTACCTCACTCATTAGGCTTTTCATTATTAATACTCGCCTGGTGGTACAGAACTTGATTATTGCTGTTTCATCTTGCACTCAACAGGACAAATGCAAGAATGCCAAATTTCAAACAATCGCAATGATTTATACGACAAGAGAAAAGGACGCTGACTGGTTGGCAAGTCAACTGATTGGCCGAGGCATTGCCACGGAGAAAGCAAGTATCGACTCCTCAAGCTCCCGGGTAATTCATAGAAGTTGCAAGGCTTGAACACACTCCTTTGTTTACAGGGTACAGGTCGCCACGTTTGAATGTATTCACTGCCAGCAAGTATAAATGAGCCCCATCATGAGCTCAACTGGTTATTTTACATTGGTTGTTAATGTCGCTGTTGGCGCACTCAGGATTGTTCAGTGAAGGCTGTTGAATCTCAGAATCGCACCTAACAGTAGGTGTTTTGTTTGGGGTTTTGCTAGTCCGGGCTGGTTGTACTCTGTACTCTGCCTGTTCTGAACAGCTGAAGGAACATGCTGTCTGATTCGATCAGCCAATCGCTGAGCCTACATACCAGCATCACACCGGTGCTGAAAATCAGACACTGCTCAATTGGGTAGTAGGCAGATCATCCTTTTGGACGAACTACAGCATCCATTTGTAGCGGCGTGATAGGCTAGCTTAACCCATGGTTTAAATTCCATTATTCCCCATGTAGCACATTCGCAGGTATCTGATTCCCCCACATAACCCCACCCCTGGTTAAAACCCCCCAGTTCACTCACAACTGCACTTTCAAATCTCCTTTCGGGTTTTACACGGCATTTCTGCAGCTACCGATTTGCTCATCCACACCCTCAGCTCCTTCACCTTAGCTGCCCTAATCCCCAGTAAAACCATTTCCCCCTCTCACTCTGGCTGCTCCCCTCGATGCGACCCTCAACGCTGCTTCCTGAAGTCCAACCGACGCGGGCTTGGATGAATATGGCGGACAATTGGCCGGACCTCATATCTCTGCTCTTCTCTGTCCAAACCGCTCACTATTTCAGGGTCATCCTGCAACGCTCAGATAGCCCAAAGCTGCTTTTCTCTA